>NW_028261381.1:28376954-28499454 GCF_051295495.1 Thamnophis sirtalis | reverse complement strand
CAGACAAGGAGTATTATTTGATGAGAAATATGGCATCCCACACAGAAAACCAACAGAAATAATTCCCCCTACCTCTTAATCATTCCACTAGGCAATGGTACTTCTTCAGGGAACTGTAAAATAAAAGATCTGAGGCTACTTTATTATTGAACCTTAAAGAACAGATTGTCAGGCATACCAAAAAAAAAAATTCAAATGCATTTCTGCATTAACATCTGTGAATGTTGTGGATTGTCACAGTTCATTTGCTTTTTTGTAAAAAGATCCAGAATTTGCTGACAAGCAATTAGAAAAGTCCATGCATTGATTTGGGGGTATTTTACCCATTCAGTATTTTCTTACAAAAGGAAAGCAAAACCCAAATGATAAGAGACACAGAGAGAGATGCATTCTTCTCCTACAGTACTGTAATGCAAAGCTAGTGGAGACAAAGGGGAGGGGTAAATGATGCAAAAATAAATAATAAAATATAAAATACTTCATACAAAGTACTTCAAATGTGCCATCTGTGTACAATTACTTCCAAAAAACAAACATGTTTATAAAGCAGAATCAACAATAAAACTATTTGATTACAGAACATATGAGCACCTTCACTCTATGGGGCTAGTCCTGGGCACACTGTTGCACATGTCGGTAAACGGTAATGAACGTCAGACATGCGCAATTGTGTGCAGGATTGAAGTCCATATTTAAAAGTCCTTTGGGAAGTGCCTCTTTTTTATTTCTATTTTTGGTTTATGTTTAAACCTTGCACAGACTCTTACAAAATGCATTGTGTTTCATTTTAGTACGCAGGAAGTGAGAAACTTACAGTCTTAACAGTGTGTGACACGTTTCTTTTTACATCACTGAAGATAAAAAATAATCCTTAAGTACTATAATTTGTTTTGAGTTTTAAGAGCCACGTTGGACCGCATGTCAGTTAACAGTAATAGATTGTAGCCAGATTGCCAATGCAAAAATAATAATAACAACAATAATAATAATAATAATAATTCTTGCGTCTAACCATGTTTTCTTTCTCCCAAATCAGGGTGCATCCTACTAAAGGGGGATGTTCCTAGAGCAAGCCCCAAAGTGGGACACTGATCAAGATTTGCACAGTGCATGATTTCCTTTAAGTTCCCTTAAGCAATCTTGTGTTACAAGAGTACGATTAAAAGTCCATCAGTATGCCAAGTCCCCATGAATTATCTGCCCTGCCACACTCTGCTAATGCATCTTATCGTCCTGGTGGGTTAATACTATTCAGTGTAGTGACAGTCTTTCTGAGGTAGACTGTTCAAGTTCAAGGACACGTCTTTCTTACAAAATGCATGACATTCAAAAAAAGACAACAAATAAATACTACATGTACAATATGTAGTAATGAGGTAGAAATGGTTTCAAAGAACAATGTCTGAACACACACACACACACCCAAATGTGGTGGTGGGAATCTATGGAGACAAACAAAACTACTTGGGACTGCATGTAAGCCACAGGAACCATTTGGGGGCGAGGAAAGATGTACACAAGCAAAGTTTTGGTTGAGAAATATCTCCTCCTCTTTGTGTATCGTGAGACCCACAAGAAGGAATAGACTACATTCCCAACCTTTAGTGGAGAACAGAACCATCTTATAAATATTTAACATTCTATAGGACTGATTCATATACTCTCACAAAATTCGGTTGCAAGGCTGACCCACACTGCCGACATTTTATGTATCACTGAGACAGGGAGGTGAAATTTTTCTGCTTTCAGTCTAATTGTCTTTGACAATGGCGGTGCCTGGTGCTACAGTTCTTGTGTTGCCTTGAAAAATAGGGAAAAGAATAGAAGCTTGTTCATTAAAGATACCAGTATCCCTGGTTGACAAAAAAACCGTATCTGGCAGGTTCAAAATCGAATGTCAACCAAAGATCTTTGCAAAGGGGAAGGGGTCAGTTCATGGACTGACTAGTCCCCAGGGCAGCAGCGTCTTTGGGTCTAGGAATATTACTAGCTCCGTGTTTACCAATGTGCTTTGAGTATAAATCTGCAAATAATTAAGGAAAAGGAAGCTTTCATCTTTTCCTTGAAAGAGAAAACAAAAACGGCTTCATATTATGTGTGTATGCCCATATAAATATTATATAAACACATGCACGCATAACAAGATGAAAGGGTGTTACAGCTGTGAGAGATCTCATGTTGTTCTTTATGGCCATCTATCCACAGTTATATCCTTGGGTTTTTGGGGGGAAATGAATGGGAGATGCACAAGGGACTCTTAGTCTCAAAGGTGTTTTTTCAGAGAGCACTTGGACTTTCATTTTTCCTGGTAAACATTTTGCTTCTCATCCAAGAAGCTTCATCGGTTCTGGCAGGATGGCAAGAGGAGAGGAAGGATCCTTCCATCCCCCATTATCCTGCCGGAACTGATGGAACTTCTTGGATGAGAAGCAAAACATCTTCAAGAAGAAAGTCCAGTTGCCTCTTGAAAAATAACCTTTGAGATATAACCATGACCTGGATGACTGAGAATCTCCATAGACAGGGGAATCTTAGGCAATCACATCAATGGAACCTGTGCACATGACCCGCCTAAGGAAGAAAGCTTAAACTTTGAGAGGTTAGGTATACAGGGATAGTTCCACCAAAACAAATAGACTTGCACAGATCCGTTTCTGCAAAATTTACTCAATTCTAGCATGTATTTCTGAGATTTCACTTTCTAAAAGATGCTTTATATTTTTAGATTAGAATGAAACATATTATGGAACTTATAACTGTTCCTCTACTCAAAGTTGCACACAATTTCAGGCAGTAGAAACCTTTATTTGCAGCTTTTGACATGTAAACACATTACCATCTACCAACATCTGTTGGAATTAATTGGGGTTTTTACACTAGATTATCTCCTTTTGAAAATTGCCTAGCAAAGTATTATGCTAACCCATATAAAATGACCTTGTACTATTTTGCAGAGCATAGCCCCTGGACAGATGAGCTAGCTTTCCCAGATGGTGCTTTGCCTATGTGTTTTACTGGGAGGTTTTATTTTCTCCTTGATGGGTTTGAAATGCACAAGGAAAACCATTTTGCCCATCTATCTACATTTGAATAGAATACAAATTGACTAATACAGAAATATTTTGTAAAAAAATAAATAAAAAGTAAATAGCCCCAAACTGCCTTCACATTCCATTGATCAGCTCAGTCAGCAAATTTTTCACTACTATCCTTAATGGCCTAAATATTTTGGAGAGAAGCATGCTAGAAGTGAGGATTTCTTTATAAATATATAGAAAAGGTTACCGTGCCCTGATTTCAGTTGGCACTGTTAATTTGGTTGGCAGAAACCAGTCCCTTGCTTTTTCTTTTGTTATTACAATTGTTCATGTTACTACAGAAGAAAACAGGGAAGGGGGAGAGAGAGGGGGAGGGAGGGAGGAATGAGAATAAAGTCTTACCTAATAAAAAATTGTCTCAAGTAGAAAGGGAAGCATTCAATTATGCCTAGAATTTTCCAACCAACAATGAAGCCAAGCTATATGCCTTGAATTATTACGTCTTGCAGTGAAAGGAGAATTGAGCTGATGGAATTTTAGCCATCATAAAGATGTAATGGTGGAAAAGGATAACAATTGATATTCTCCCTTTTATTAAAAATGTAGAAGATCTGCATCGTGTGGAATCTGTCCATACAACCTCATCATTTTATGCTCTACTCAGACAGAATCCTGAGTCCCAATTAAATGAAAGACAGGGCAGAACCATTTTACTTCTTCAGAATATTAGTATATTTCGGCCATCTCAAACTCCCTATCAAAAGCTACTCTTCTCATTGGTGGAACCCCCAAATCACCCAGAAAGGAAATTCTTAGAAGGAGTTTTGATCACAATGAAATGTGTATGGTTGCAATTCCATACAGGCCTAAATGTAGCAGCAGAAGGAACAAATGGTCTTATTTGTCTAAAAAGTGCAAAAAAAAATCTCAACAACACCCCAATGGCAAAAAAAGAGGATAGTATTTGTAGCTCAGGGTTGAACCAGTGGGTTCTGAGTGAACCAGGCAAAGTCTGACTGATTCTATTTAACAGGGGATCTCCATTGGCAGAGAGCCGAGAGTGGGCTATAGCTTGCCTTAATTTTGTATAAGAGCTGTACAATAAACAACACTATTATTTTCATGTCAGGTAAAACATTACATCTCACTAGTTGTAGTTAATTACCATTTGGGAGAAAATGGCCCGATATTTTCAGCAGCGAATCCACAATATAAAATTCAAAGCATTTGGGAGAGGATAAACTCTTTGAAGTTTCTTAACCTCACAATTAAGTCTTTTATTTATGAGGCTCACTGGAAGAATCATTTGCTTTTTTCTCAAGTACACAGTGGAAAATGTGAGCTAAACTGAGCAACTGCTGATTCCAAAGCCAACTTAAACTGAAGTGCTACTGGGATTATTATATTGTAGCTATATACATGAATGTATTTGGTGTCACCTTAAAATTAGATAATTTTAGTTTTAAAGGATGTGTAGACAGAGGTGATGCAATTGTAAATTTAGTTTTTCAAAGCATGTTTGAACCTTTCAAATGGATGGCAGCACAATAGCATAATGTGATATCTAAAAGTCAGAAGATTGGTCAGCAATATGCATCAGAAAGCCATCTGCAAAATCAATATGAATCTGGCGAAGGAGATTGTGGCTCTCCCCAAATGGAAAAGATACAATGGAAGAAATAGATGGGAGAGGGAAAACACAGAAAAAGAAAAACCTTTGCTAATGGAAAATGCAAAGCATTTATTAAGACTTATTTTACTATATCCTTAGTGAAAGGCACTGTTTTACTTTTTAATGAACTCCTCTGCCTTTTAGATGCAACCCCATAAGTTTAGAATGAACAAAAGGACTTCTAGAATGTGCATTTTGGTTTATTTGCTCAGTTTTTAGCCGTGAAAATTAGCATTTTAGCTGAAGAAACGCCAAGTGTAATAATTGGGCAGTAGCTTTAAAGACAAAATAAGTAGGTGACTAATTGGTCTTTTTCTCATTAGAGCTCTTCAGTGCATTTATTTCATGGATTTGAAGGTACATTACATAAAAGTAACATTAAATGCCAATAATTTCTAATTGTTCTGCTGCCGTTTCTTTAAAGTAAACAAAAGATTACATGGGGGGAAAAAAACCAGAGAGGGAAAGAGAAAAGGAGGGAGTGGGAGAGAGAGAGGTTGCTCTCTGCTCGTGTGGCTGCGAAGGTTTGAATTGCTCTAGTGTTCAGCGACATTACAGCATCAGTCAGCTGTCATGAAAAGAATTGCTCATAAAAGCATTAAGGAATAAAAAAAGGGAGACAATGTGGAGCAGGGGCACAAATAGAGTAAAATGCCACACATCCTATCTAGCTTCTCTTTCCTGAAGGAAAACAGTCACCATTTCCCCTGGTCGGGCAAAGGGAGAAGAGGCAGAAGGATCCCCTTGCCAAGTCTCTTTTCTATTTGACTGCAATTCTCCACACACACACACACACACACACACACACATTTACTTGGGAGAAAACCTCACCCTACACAAAGCTGGTTCTTTCCAAAGAAGCCTGTTTAGGATTATGTGTTACTAGGACCTTCCACAGCTCTGCATGCTAGTGGTAATCTGGCTTGTCCTGTTCTTTATGTGCCTCTCTAAGGGAAATAAAACAAAATCTGAGGTAGAAATAAAATGGTGGGCATTTTCCAGCTGGGCAAACTTCTAATGACCATGGAACAATCACATTAAAAACAAACAAAAGGCATCAAGAAAACAGAGAGAGGCAACAACAGCACACATAAAACAAAGGGATAACTTTTCATTGGGTGGTGAAAATGCAAAGCAAAGAGGAAGAGAGATGCCATTTGAGGGTTCAATTTTGTCTCTTTTTTTGTTGTTTGGTTTGGTTTGGTTGCTCTCTGCTGCATTGCTGTACACAGCTCTGCAGCCCCCTAAGCTCTCTGTGACCTACAAGGATTCTGGGATACTGATCCAATGGGGCAATCAAGATGCCTATAACCCTAGCTGAGGTACAGAAGTTGAATCTTGTGGTCTAAGGCAGTGTTTCTCAACCTTGGCAACTTGAAGATGTCCAGACTTCAACTCCCAGAATTCCCCAGCCAGCATTTGCTGGCTGGGGAATTCTGGGAGTTGAAGTCCGGACATCTTCAAGTTGCCAAGGTTGAGAAACACTGGTCTAAGGTAATTTGCCTCTCAGAGTCCTAATCAGATTTCGTCTCTGACTGTCCCAGATGATTTGATAATTTGACAGGGGGGGACTTTTGTTTTTTATTCTCTGTGCACTCTCTACCGACTTGTCACAAAATTGTCAGGAACTAAGGACTTCCACACACAACTGCCTTGCTCCAATTTGATCCCCAATATTGGTTAAAAAGAAAGAAAGAAACGCTTCTTAAACACTGGGATACTCCTGTTGTATTTTCAAAGTTTTAAAGATTATCTTTTTAGCACGCTTCAGCTTGCTCCTTAATACATTCAAAATATTTCTCCTTGTCATATTTTTTTCCCAACCATTGAGGTAAACATACATATTTAAGATAAAGTAACATTGAAGCCTAGCCTATTAAATCTCAGCAGTACATAGTGCTTTCAACACATTCCTTTGAGGTACTGTACAAATCACAATCACTTTCCTGAGTTTTTTTTCTTTTTTTTCTTCTTTTTTTTTTGCAGACAGAACAATAAACGAAACAAACCGCGGAAATTAAAGTCCAGATTACCGTTACCCTGTTTTACCTGTTCTTAGTTTAATACCGCAGAACAGACAGGATTGAGGAATACTGTTGCTTTTAGACTAGCCAAAATAGGAGGGAGGGGGGGAAAATAAAAAAAGCGAAACTAAACCAAAGTCACACCTGGTTCTCTGTCACAACACAACTGTTCATGTCTTTAGTCCCATAACATTTTGAAGTTAAAGCTCTTTATATTAGCACATGCCACCAATGTAATTGTGAGGCAAACAAAAAAGGAAAGGAAGGAAGGAAAAAATAAAGCACCACTTTAGGCACTTAAAAGCAACTAAATCTCAAAAACAGCAGAATGAATCAACACACAGGGTTCATGTCCTTCTTTCAAAAAAAAAAAAATCAACCCCTCCACGATGAGAGTGTGTTGTCTAGTCTGAACGGAATGGAAGGGGACATCAACATCCTATCATCATCTGTGGCTCCGCAGATCAACAGCTCTCTCCTCGGATGCACTATTCCTTCAAGCCTAAACCTGGCTCTTTAGATGCAACGGGATCATTTCCCCACCCCCACCCCCTGTACCCTTCCGTAATGTCAACACCGCTGAAAAAGGGGTTCCGTGCCCTAGGTAACAGGTTTGTGTGTACATATGTGTGTGCGCGCACCAACATTCATTACATTTTTTTTGTTTTTGTTTTGTTTCACCATTTTTGTTTTTTTGTTTTTGTTTGTTTTTGTTTTGTTTTTTAAAAAAGAGAGACGGCTTGTCACTGACTGCAGCCAAACATTTTGTTCCATTCGACGTATGTGTCGAGCTCCTTTGGAGAGATGCTAGGCTGTATTTTGCAAAAAGCCTTGTCGAAGTCTTGGTACGTAACAGGCCTCAACTGACTGGGCATAAGGGCCGAAAGGTCTGTGGCTGGCATGGCATGGAGGGGCCCCACGACGGCTTCCTGACACAAATGAGCCACGTCGAGTCCAGAGAAGCCTTCTGTACGCTGGACTAGCAGTGCAACCTCCTTGTCGCTGAGGCAGTAATTGTGCTGTGAAAGCAGCTGTACTACTATCTGGTGCCTGGCTGTGCTGTCAGGAAGTGGGATTAAGAGTCGTTTCATGAAGTACCTTCGAAGAGACTCGTCTATTTCTTCCGGTTTACTGGTGGCGCAGATGACTACTATTTGGTCCTCAGCGGAAGTGAGCACGGTATCCAGCTGCATAAGGAACTCGGTCCTCATCCGACAGACCGGACTGTGCTCTTCACTCACTTGGGATGAAAGGAGCATATCAATGTCACTAACAAAAATCACCGAGGGCTGTCGGCACCTTGCCACCAGGAAGGAAGCATGAACAATTTTTTCTCCTTCTCCCAACCACTTTGTGGCAAGAACAGAACCTGTGAGTTTGAAAAATGTGGCACCTAGTTGGGTAGCTATACATCTCCCCAGTAATGTTTTGCCTGTGCCCCGCGGTCCAAATAAGAGGATGCTCCGAGGTAGAGCAGTCAGCCCGTTAAATGCATCTGACCTCAATACTGGCCATAAAACCTCCTCTTTAATGACAGCCTTCACCAAATCTAGTCCAGCAATGTCATTCCAGTCTACAGGTGGCCCTTGGCTGATAATCTCATTGGTCACAAGATCCATGAGGTGCGCATCGGTGTTCTTCAGTTGCTCGTCCACAGAGTGGTTGGATGAGGTAGCTCCACGAAGTCCCGGGCCTTGCATTGGATGAGGAAGAAGCTGCCTATGTTCTTCGCCGTGTTCGTTCATGACGGGAGAGCTATATTTCCCAAAGGGCTCACTTGCTCGGGAGCTGAGGGAATTTTTAGCAGAACTATAGGAAGGGGGCGTCAGAGCCCGACCAGACTGGTTAAATTTCCTTTGCTGCTCGGAAGCCATGATTTGTTTGGTTGGCTTAAAGGCCAAGGAGGAGGATTCAGCGTTTCGGTCAAAGCCATTCCCTCTGCTGGCATTGGAAATACTGTTGTCAGGCATCCTGTACATGGGGCTTTGTGTAGATCTCTGTTGGCCATAGTTGTAATTTCCGTAGCTGGAGTCCATTTCTCCTTGCCCTGCCATATAGAAAGCTTTTCTCTTGAGAGAAGTTGCTGAGCTATTGGTCAGGGCTGACGGCGCAATGGGCGTTAAGCCATGACTCTGGTAGGTGTACCCAGGTACTGTGGTGGGGGGGAGAGGTGTTGGGGCAGGGATACCTGAAGGTAGATAGGCTGAAGGAGGTGGTGCTCCACCAGGGCTGTAGCCAGGCCCAACAGCACTTTGAGGGGGATAACTTGCTGGAGGGTAGCTATAACTGGAAAGGTTAGATGTCCCATTGTAGCCTGGTACTAGGGCTGGTGGTGGTGGTGGAGGAGGAGGTGGCTGTAAAAGCCCAGAGCTATGCAAAGGAGAGGGATGAGGTGAAGGAAGTGCAGGTGCTGGCTGGCCACTGTAACTTGTATGCAGGTATGATCCGTTATACCCTGCGGCATATTCCTGAGATGGGAGCCCTGAATGCAGACTAGGGACTGTATGACTTCCGCACGTACTACTTGAATAACTAGGTTCCGTCAGGTTGCTAGCCACCCCAGGTGAGCTCCCTATACTGGCAGAGACATCTGCCGGAGGGAGGGCAGTACTTACTCCAGCTTTGCTGGCGGTAATAACATCTGGGACACAGTTCATAGGATAAACACTCTCAGAGTTCAGAGAAGGCTGCCAGGGCTCACTTTCACTTTTGCGACCATTCACCAGCCCTGATGGAGGCTCCACATAGTTACCCAGGATGGGGCGTTCGGCTGGCCCTTCCAAAATGCCGGAATACTTTTCTGCATATTTCTTTAGCAGATTTGAGGCTGTGAGAGCAGAGATGTCATCGTTCGCCCAGGCATACTGATAGGTACGCTGAAGATGGCCACGGTAAGCTTCTACCTTGTGGGCGGGAGAGCGGGTGGTCGAAGTGATGTCAAAGTGCTGCTCTGGCCACTGGGCATGTTCTGGCGTCCACTGCATCTTCAAGCCTGAGGGGTTTGGGAGGGAGGAAAAGCAAAATTAGCAATTAGATGAAAAAAAGACAAGTGCAACGATATCTGAGCGTATCAACTCTCGATTTCTTCATTTATATGCAGAATTGTGAGGTTGAAATCAACAGATCACATGCAAATTATCTATCAAAAGAAGAAAAAAGACTACTGCCAGTGATTCATTTTCTTGAAGAAGAAGGGGGGGGAAAGGATACAGCCACCCTTCTAATGTGTTTGGCTAACTTGGAAGGGAGAGAGAGAGTCGAAGAAATTATTTTATCCAGCTGGATTTGTTTTAAAAGATCGCACATGGACCTTCTTCCTATCCCAAGCATGGACCTGCTATTAGATAATATCTTCTTTGATATCTAAAGCATACCATCTTCCCTTATTGCACTTTTAAATTTTAACGGAGGAGGGGGAAAAAAAACTTTCCATAAGCTACAGCTGACAAATCACATCTAGGATACCTTTCTTTGGTACTGAACTCCTAGTTAGCACAGTATAATGCACCCTGCGCAGAACAATATGACACAGGCATAGCAGGTCACTCCATAATCCAACTCTCATCTAAAGTGGTCCATGACAGTTTCAAATCTGCTTCGTGGAGTGCAGCAAAGCAATCTCCCAGGCAGCGCTCCATTGCTTTCATCACACAAAGCCTACAACTCGGTATGAATTACAACGGATTGCTCTCTGCGTTAAGAGTCCTGTTGTAGAGGCTCTGGAAGGAAACAGGCAAAGGTGGGCGGGTGGGGTTGAAAGAGCAAAACCCAGAAACACTTGTCTATCTTCTTTCTCCTTCCATTCTCTTCCAATTCCCTCCAAACCGATAGGGAATGGGAAGAGGGACAGGAGAAAAGAGAAATAAATGTTAAGTAAATTATTAAAAGTTTTTTTTGGGGGGGGGGGGGGAAGGCACAATGGGACAAAGTTCAGGCATCAGAATTTCATTTTTTAATGTGCGTCATTTCCCAGGAAAAAAGTGGCAATAAAGTTTATCATCTTATCTTATCTTACCATCTCTAGACTTGTTCAGCCTAATCTTCACTATTTCCTTCCTTTTCTCCTCCCTTCCATCCTTCCTTTGATATTACTTGGAGCAGATGCTCAGATAAAAAGGCTTGTTATACATCAAACATGGATGGCAGAGTTTCTCTGATAAATTACTACTATCTTTCGTTTACAGCCTAATACGTTTCCTATTTTGCGCTTCTTCTTCTTCCTCCTTTAGCTCTTCTTTGCCCAACTCCAGCATCTTGGCAGGACTGTCTTAGCCCTGCTGAGCTAGACCGAACACAACATACAGTTTGGCAACAGAGTGGCATGTTTATTCCCTGCTGAATCCCTATTCCTTGTTTGCACATCCGCTGTACCAGACACAGGAAGTTAATTAGCAGCATGATGCTGTGCTAATTGTGTTAATTTACAAGGTTTTAGTCAAAAAGAATCATGCCAGGGCTGGCACTGCTGTCAGGCTTCCGGCTTAATGATTAAGAAATACTGAAAACAAGGTGGGAAGAATTGCAGTAATTACACAAATAATTAATAGAGCAACGGGATTAATTTGTAAATATATTTTATTGCAATAGCGCTGATATGAATTTGGATTATTTAAACTGGAGGCTGTTGACAAGATTCACATAGGTATGCTTTCTCACTTAATCCAAGGATTTAATAACATAACTTAAGCCCAATACTAAAAGTTTTACATTGTGTGAGAATATGAAGCTTGAATCCTCAGCTTAGTCAAAAAAGATGGGACTCAAGCAATATGTTTATCAGGTTCGTGAAAGCTATATTTTCACAATTTTAATTAAACATAACTTATAGAAGCATCAAATTTCATTAAGAAATTGTTGGCAGTTTCTTCACAATATTTCACATTACGTTGGAAACAGAAAAAAACAGAAACAGGGTATTTATTAAATGGGGGAGGGGAATGAAAGAGACACGAATATATTAACCTCATAGTTCTTTCCTTTATGCTTACATCTTTGGAATTTTAAGTTTTCAGAAATTATAAAACACAAAAGACTGGAAATTCAAGCTTCTAGAATAGATTTAAGCTTTTCTTCATCGATAAAAATAAGCATCATACACAAAATTTTAAAAGGGATTTATTCAACTGTAAACTTGCTCTGCAAACCACTAGCATATATAGTTTCCCTGAAAAAGTATTTTCCCCATTTTTTAATTTTCATAAAGGTCCAGGGATGGGTTCCTACTGGTTTGGGTGAACAGGTAAGTGATATGGAGGCCTGGGTTGCCGGAACTGGCAGCGACCAGACCTGTCACGTCCCCGAACTGGTTCTCTGGTTGCCATCGTTACTACCACCATCTTGTGTTTGAGTTCTGTGCGTGCACACACATGAGTGAACCAGCAGTAAAGCCGGCCAGAACCCACCCCTATATAGGTCCTACTATTTTATAAAAGGAATCTAAGTGGCCAAAGTGTGGTACTTTTTCCATTCATTTCAGAAACAAAGTCATCCCACATATGTGCCAGTTTGAAAAAGTACAGTAATTCCCTACTTTGATTCAGTAATATGATATGCCTCTTTTTTACATTACTCTAATTAGATTAACAGATAATCCTATCTGTTATTAGTCTCTCACACCTTGCGTAATAATTTTGCTTCACTGATCCATGTCCAACTTAGCAATATTGAGGGTTTTCCAGCAGAAACTGCTTGTTTCAGGTTCTCCCACTGAGATTTGTGTCTGATTCTCACTTGACCATTCCAACATCCTAGCAATAGTAATAGCACTTAGACTTATATACTGCTTCACGGTGCTTCAGAGCGCTTTCTAGGCTGTTTACAGAGTCAGCCTATTGCCCCCAACAATCTGGCTCCTCATTTTATCGACCTTGTAAGCATGGAAGACTGAGTGAACCTTGAGCCAGTGAGACTCAAACTGCCATACTGCTGGCACCCAGCAGTCAGCAGAATTAGCCTACAACACTGCATTCCAACTACCGCGACACCACAATGGTTGTGTGGTGCAGTGACTTGATACTTTCCTATAGAATTTCCTGATAAAGTATATTTCATGGTTCTGTTGTGTTGTACATCATCCAGGCCCTAAATCAACAGAGTGTGTCCAAACTATGGAACTACTTGAAAGCCGGCATGAAATTTTGGCTGCTTTCCATGAAACACAATGATGCCTATCTAGCCCACAAAGTTCCACTTTTGCTTCATCAGTCTATATATGTTACTCCAGGAGCTTTGGGGCAAACTTGAGATGAACAATAATATTTTAATGAACAATGATTTCTGTAGGAGATGACTAAGCTAAACCTGAGGAAGGGGGTCAAACACGTCATGTTAGGAGTCCCTTCATGCCCGCAAGAGTTCTAAGTTCAGCCCACCTTGAATTCCTTTCTATTCTTAACTCTCATGCATTTCCCTAATGGCCAGATTCTTGTAGACAACTTAAGCTTGCAATAAATATTTATACTCATTTGAACTGCCTGAATCTCCTGATTTCTTGGGCGCTTGACATTAATCTAAGGAATTCAAGGTGGGCTAGACTTAATATCTTTTGTGGGCATGGAGGGATTCCTGAGTTATAACACATTTGACCTCTCTCTCCCTTGGATTCAGTCCGGTCATATCCTACAAGAGCCAAGGTGGCGCAGTGGTTAAATGCAGCACTGCAGGCTACTGCTAGATCAGCAGGTCAGCGGTTCAAATCTCACCGGCTCAGGGTTGACTCAGCCTTCCATCCTTCCGAGGTGGGTAAAATGAGGACCCAGATTGTTGGGGGCAATATGCTGACTCTCTGTAAACCGCTTAGAGAGGGCTGAAAGGCCTATGAAGCGGTATATAAGTCTACTGCTATTGCTACATCTTGTGCCTTTTTAACTTTCCTTGAAACCTATTTTTACCCAGACATTTTTGGTGGTTGAGTCTTCAACATAAACTTAAGCTAAAGCAAAAGTGATGCAGAACACTATTACAGAGGCAGAGGTGGTATTTAGCCAGTTCTGACAGGTTCTGGAGAATCAGCAGTGGAAATTTTGAGTAGTTCGAAGAACCAGCAAATAGGCTGGCCCCGCCCCTGCTGCCTCCCAGCTGTTCTTCTTTTGTTGCCCTGAACAGGAGAAGCAGATTAGTGGGGTGGGGAGGGAATAGGGATTTTGCAGTATCCTTCCCCTGCCACGCCCCACAAATCAATGCCCACAGAACCGGTAGTAAAAATTTTTGAATCCCACCACTGCGCTGGGGCTTCTTATATTTTCTAGATTATTTTAATCCCCTGCAATTGGGGTGATTTTGACAGAACAAAAACTTTGGGGAAAGTTCTTTGCTATCTTCTCCATCTTTGAACTGGTGGAGCCTCACAACTGTAGAATTGTTTTTGTAACTTTCTATGGATTGAGGGGCATTAAAAAAATCTCATTTTGTGGAAATGATACAGATTTATAAATTCCTTGAATTTGGAGAATTATTACTTTTTTACACCAGTATACTGCAAATTGATTTATTTGTGTAATAAGTGAAACAATCAGCAAGTTTTGGTGCTTTTTATTTGGTCAGGTTTTCTATCAGTTGGGCCTTTAGAAAGCTCTGGTTACATTCAGGGGTAAAGATCTACAAATATTCAGGAAATGTGAAAGAGGACAAATACTTTTTGTTATTCTGCAGTTCATTTTTTTAAAGCCATGCAGGAGCTAATAAGTATACTGCAGTAGAGTGACTGAAGTCCTGCAACGTGGGCTGTTACAATGTATAAAGATCTGAATGCACAGAAAAATTATGGAGACAGACATAAAAATATTACATATTATCACCTATCTAGCACTTTAAAATTTCCAAACTGTTCCACATTCATCATCTTGGAGTAATGTATAACACAGTTATACATATATACTGCATTTCAGGTAAAATCTGAATTCACAGCTCAGTCCCTAGATAACAAGCGTGGGTTAATAGAGCACCTGTAAGGTGTGGCCCTGAGTTTGTGGACATTTATCCTGGTGCTTGGGGGGGGGGGCTGTTCCACACCTGACCTTTTTTTTATATATATATTAAAACATTATTTAAAAGTACTTCTTAGGATGCACCTGATAAATCTGATGGGTGGCTGAAGTTGTGCTTTGTGACTGTCTACGCAAAGCAAGGCCATGTTAAGTAAAGAAGGGGAGGGTGGCCAACATCTGATATACCAAGGCTTTGTCAGTAGGCCTGTTCTGTGTATAGGAAAGGCCCATAGTAGCCATTTGTAGTGACACTGGTAATATACTTTTAAATTTTCAAGTGTGAGTACAAGGGCAAAAAAACTGGGGATCTCTGAAATGTCTTCTAACAGAAAAGCTATGAGCATACACAAATTGGGTGTTTGTAAGTGTGTGCAGATGTATGCTTTATCCATGTCTATAGCTATCCTGTATTCTTGCACAATTGACAAGACCCAGCCTGTTGTGCTCTTTGCGCCACCATATTGACTTCAGCTTGCAATCTCTGATCACTCTGTTTCCTGTTATATATAGGAATATATAGGACAGAAGAGTGTGAACGACATGGTAAACTCCTTGTCTTCTACCGCTGTATTCCCTGCATAAAGAGTAAGGTAATTCAATAGGCTTTTTTGAATATTTTAATAGGGTAAGAATTAGAAGCACTTACTGGCATTACCCACACTCCATAGCAGTCTGTGGCAACAATTTTAGTTATGTTAATGGAGCTTGATTGTATCTGATATTCTTTTACACACAGGAAAATGCAAAATGAACAAAGATTAGAGGATATAAATGAGTGGCGGGAAAGCGGCATGCAAATATTAATTTAATGACTAATTTGGTGTAAAATAACCCCATCTTTCTCTGTCTCCCTCTCTCTCACACACACACACTCACATAAACACACAATTTATAATGCTAAAATATGTATTATAAAGTATCTAGTTTCTTAAAACTGATCCTTGAAAAATAAGTCAGGTTTTCATTGTATTCATCCTCTGGCATAAATGTTCACATGCATCAAAACTATTTATTTGGCATAATTACTAGATAGTCCATTGGTTTCAGATTGCTATCCGAGCTGTGGGTCTGCTCTCTGCACAATAATTGAAAGTTTATTTATTGACGCACGCTAAGTACTAGCACATTTAACAAAGGTTGTAAAAGGCAGCACTTCAGAAGTTATAATATGAATTTAAGAGGAAGAGCCTGTTCTCCTAAACTAAAGTGTAAACTTTTCCTCTACCAGTCGCACTAATTAGCTGTATTTGAAAGTTAATGTTTAATTACAAAATCATTCTCTGTTTTAAGTGGTTTTATTCCCGCATCTGCAGCTGCACCAAGGCTGGCAGATCAAAGATGAAAAAGAAGGAATATTGTGGGATAAAGCTGTCATGGTCTGAAAAAAGTTGGCAAGCTGCATAATTATTATTTAGAAAGCAGTAATAGTAACTGTGCTCTGCTCTCAAGCAATTTGTACTGAAACAGAGATCAGTGCATCTAAATTTATATCAGTAAATTAATATTTGCCATCTGACATGGGTAGTTTTATTAGTATATCTCAGTTTGTGATAACAGATTAAAAAAAGATACTAAAGACTTAAATCCAGGAAATAGCCTCTCCAAGAATGAAGATATGTTCAGTTTTGAATGCAGAAAACTCTAAATTGATTTACAGATGATGACATTAGCATATGTAAATGATTCTAGAAAAAGCTTTCTTGTACAAATCAGGGTCCATTTTTATATTTTTTTTGTTGTGTAAATTAAAATAATCAGAATTGCTTCAAATCAGCCTTTTTTTTCCTTCTAGGTTTTTTCACCATTTCATTATCTATAATTCAAAAGGGGGAAAAAAGATGTCATTTCAGAATATTTTATGGAATTTGCACAAATACCATATGCAGAGATATGCTGGAAGCTTCATAAATGTGCCCTGTCCCCAGCTTTGAATTACCTCTAAACTTGTCAAGGCTAAAGAAGATACATTTTAGAATTATAACACACATGGGCCTCTATTCGGCAAATGCAGATGGACAGTATCTAACACAAAAATAATCCAAACTGTTCAAAATTTAATGAATGTCTAAAGAGCAAAGTAATTTGGAAATCAGTCTTCTTAATCAGACAGTGAGAACTCAAGATTTTTTTTTTTTTGCTTTCTTTTGTTTTAAATGGTTTAGTAGAAATTAGTACAATTGTTGAGTTCCTTATATAACCACCTATGCTATTTCTCGGTGCTTTTATTCCAACTTGTGCGATCAAAGGGATTAATTGCTTTTCAGATTAACAATTAAGACAAATATATTAAGATTGGCCACTCTAGTAGCAAAAGAAGACAAAACAAAAAAACTCGTCTTTCCTCTAGAAAGAAGAAAATGGAGGAAGCATACAAAAGCCCAGAAAAGAGTTGAAAAATCTTGAACCCTTTCAATGTGAAGACGTACTGCTTCCCCCCTCTCCCCCGCTTCTTCTCACGAACATTAGTTCGGTATGAATCGAGGCAAAAAGAAACAATTGTCTCCCCATCTGTGTTAATTTTATGTCCTTGCCATTGTACTGTCAAAGAATTCAACATTATATTCTGTTCATTTTAGGCTGTAAATAAGTGCTGTGCTAAATAGGGCTGGTCTACTGAATTAAAGGGCAAAGAGCTAAAGCTGTAAGTGAGACATGCATCCGATTATCCATTAGAAGCAGACTGATGGCAGCTTTGCCTGTGCATATTCCTTGCCAAAGCCACTGGCCTTGTCCCTTGCTCCCCACCATATGTACAAGTGCTCATTTCCAGTAATGCCCTTAAACAAAAATCAGTAATTGGAAATTTCACATCTAGTCACTTATCCGTCGTATGCAAAACCAACATCTTTTGTAGGTAGTTGGTGTTTTCTCCTTCCATTTTGAGATGTAAATATTACCGTTTCTTCTTCTTCTTCTTCTTTTGCAAAAGTTACCTTCCTACTTTATTTACTTAGATTTTTTTTTTCATTTTTAAAGTAGAAAAGAAGCAGAGAAATAGAAGTAATCACTCAGCAAGGACATACTGGCCCAAAGACACTTGATGAAATAGGGACCTCCACTCCCACAAACGACCACAATACTACTGTATATCTTTTTTCCATGAAGTCTATCAAGCCACTGGATATAGAGAGGTAAAAGTCAGCAGTGCAAACCATTAGCTTTAAGTAATATAAAAGACAGGGGGGAAAATCAACTACGTATACAATTGGAATTAGTTAATTCACATTCATTTCAATTTGCATTAAATCCACATGAAATATGGGAATGGGGACTTTTTTTATATATTCCCCCTGCTACCATAAATTAAAAGGAAAAAGAAATGTGATAAGAAAAAGTACAAAATCATTAAAAAAAAAACACCTCAAGATCCATGTGAAGTTAAAACAACCAACTCTGAATCCTGAGCCCTTCAAAAATATCTCAAGTCGGCCTCAACATTAAATTCATATTTACTAAAAACAGAATAGTACATTGATTATTGCAACAGCATAGCCTTTGTTCTTTCAGGCAGTTCTATTCTCCCAGTTTTTCAAGTGCTAGGAGCCATCTAGGACTAAGCATTTAGAACATGGACTATAATAATTAGTTTGAAGTGATTGAATACAGGCACCTGATACCACATCAGAGGCGAAACATCCATCAACTCGGATGAGATCCCAGTGCTCAAAGATGTCAAGTGCTCTCAAGTGTTTGGCTTCATTGAGCTGAAGGTGCTCAATATCTTTAAGAATCAGATCCTTAATAGAGACCATTTTGATTTGCAGTTCTGCAATTTTAAAAAGACAGACTACACAAGCCATTTCTGCACACATATATTCATGTATAAATATACATCTATTTTATAGATGTATATGAGAAACTGATACTGTTTCCCGTAATCTGTAAACTTCATTTTAAGAATAAGGAAGGATTAGATTTTATTATTTCAAAAGACTAGAGTTAACACTCATACTGCCTGTTAGAACAGCACAGCACAGCAGATAACAAAGGGCTTTTGAGCATTACTGGGACCCATAAATGCCTCTTTTGGCATCTGCCAGACTGCCTTTTACTTTTGATTTTTAAAGTAGACTTTTTAAAATAATTCAAGCATTCTTAAGTGTTTGGCTTCCTTGAGCTGAAGATGCTCAAGGACAAACTAGCATTATTTTTATCTACATGAATGTATCTCAATATAATTCTAAGGTAAGAAGTATTTTGATTAGACGCAGAATAGTACTTTATTTAGAACAGTTCCTACAAACTCAGGAAAAGATAGGACGGAAAGACAGAAAGCATCCTTGGGTAATAAGGATGGGCCTAAGAGAAGTAGGAGAGAGAAATGCTTTCTAATAATGTGGAGCTTCATGGGTAGCCATGAGTATTACAATGGCTTAGAGGTACCCATGGACAAATGGTACCCTAAAGGCCATTTTCTACTTTCAAATATCCTTGTGGCTATTGGGCCTAAAAGAAGCAAGAAGTCAGCTATGCTTTTAGATTGGTCTTTGGCCAGCACCTATGTGTGGTCAATAATAACAGCTTAAAATGAACTTGAAATGTTAGCAGACAGGAAGAATAATGTAAAATATGTTGTATTTAAATGGTTAATAACAAGACGACCAATAATGATGGTGATGGTGATGATGCGACAATTCTGCTAATGCAACTATTCTGCTCACAGAAGAAATTAAAGGAGGATGCAAAAGTAGACAGAGTAGCTGTTTAAAAGCCCAAACTGCTACGCAAGCTACTGGATCATCCTTCACATATTTGTCTTTCTATTTTCTTACAGTTCCTTCATTGCAGAGAGAATCTTTGCATCATGGATATTGAGGAAATATTAAAACCTTATGTTCTCCATTACTAAATAGTGTAACTTATATATCGTAACAACATACTGAACCTTTGGAAACTTATTAGAGGATCATTTCTAAACCTATAGATTTCCAATTACCTAACTTTAATATGGTTACACTATGCAATTGTTCTTTTTAAATCACACCTCGTGACTTTCAATAACAGCAAATACCTCTTACCTTCATTCTCTCCCCAGCAATGTTCTCCTCATTTGGATACTTTAGTTTCTAATGTTTATGAAGGTGTTTTTGTCTTAACTTATTTAGCGAGAACTGCTAAACACTCATACTAGCAAAAACTGATATTAAAGTTTAACGAATCAACTAAGGAACAAGGAAACTAATTAGAAAATGCATCATTCATCCTACTGTTTTTGTTTATTATGAGAATAAAATCATATAATAAAATCAACTTTTTTGATTGAAATTGATTACAAAAGGACAACTCAATTAGAATTCTCTGCAGTGGTACCTCAAGTTCTCAATATCAAGTTCCTATCCAGATGTTTTCGGCTCTGGATTATACAGTAGTTTCTTATCAGTGTTTGCTGCATATAACATTAGGATTATTTCCTGTTCCATTTACCAATAAGGTTGACTTTCTTGTGCAAAAAGCCCCTCAAATAATACAATCCAGTCATATTTAAGCACTTTTGTTCCTGCTGATTTTTTGGGGGGGGGGAGGGGAGGGCGTAGTATTAAAAATATGCTGAGCAATGGCACACTGAAATCAATAGGGCTCAGAAGAATTAATTTTGATCAAACATATTTGAACTTTAAGGATTTTAAAGATGAATATCAACTGAAGCCAGAATTTTTCCTTTTTGGATTGATGGATAAACAGATAGAGGAAAAAAAGCTTGGAAGACAATTCCAATATACGATTACTGTGCCACAATTATCAAATGCACAAAGATGGAATGATTCAACATTACCCACCATGCGGGAAATGGTTGGTAAAATTGATAGAACTGACTGAGATGAAAAACGGGTTTAAAGAAAGGACAATATCTACATTTATTAGTGACTTTTTTGCATTAACATGATTCATGGTTTTGATGATTAGACAGGATAGATTATAGAAAGAAGAGAATCATGATGTAAATTAGAGAAGGTTAAAATATAATTATATTTAAAATTGCTATGAAGAATATTGTCATATCTTTCATATCTACTTTTTTTCTACTTGCTTTTTCTTCTTTTTCTTCATTTTTTGCTTTTTCTGTTCCTTCTTTTTCTGTTCTCTGTTTTAAACAATTTGTTTTAATTCTTGTTATTGCTTTTTTCTGTTATCTCTGTTCTAATTACTTTGTATTAATTCTTGTTATTGCTTTTAATAATATGTATATGAAACAATCCACAGTAAGTGAAAATAAATTCCTCCTCTCCATGATTTGGATGAGGCCAAAGACAATGAAAATATGTAACATATGCATTACAGACAAAATATTATTTTAATATTCATTAAATAAAGCCAACAGTATATAAGAAACAATATGAAAAAATGATTTATGGTATTCCATAGATAGTTCTGTTACATGCCAGTGTTTTCAGCCAAAATGGAAATTAGATTGAAATTCAATCATTTCCAGAAACTATTTCATTAATCTTGAGTTTTACTACTAATTCTTATTAATGACATTTGACTTCTGCCATGGTAAAGGTCAGTGTTTACTAGTCAATTATGTAAATAGGGATGAAATTTGGTAATGTGCCAGAGACACTTATAGTGCAATTTTGTATATGTCTGCTCAGATATACAGGTCCTCACTGAATTCCAAAGCTTTCCCACTGATATGTGACTATGTCACTGCATATTTAGTTGCTTTTGCAGAATTATGTTCAGACCTAAAAATGCTTGAGCATTTTCACTTGTCTAGAAGCAAAAGAACAATATTCAAGCAAAAAAAAAAGTAGAAGTCCTATTGGTCCATAAGGAAAAAAAAATCTCAATCTACTTTCTAGTTTTATTTAACAAATCATAAATACTTAACAGAACCACAGAACAGCTACAGAATGCCGATCATTCTGTGGTTTTTCATTAACTTTTTTTAAAAAAAACTTCGCATAACTGTGTTTATAGATTTGTAGAAAAACCTACAGCTTTCCAAACATATTTGCTTAATCTTTGCATTCAAAGATTAAAGTCTCTGTCCTTCCTTCTGCTTTTTGTCTATAAGAAAATTGGTCTTTGTTGATAAGGTTCAACAATCTGTTCAAGTAGTGTCAATTTTAATACCTGCTAGGGACCGATGCACATGTGAACGCTCTTCATGAATGCAAGAAGTTTCTATACGGTGATCTCATTACTCTCGTCTTGTCATCTATTTCTTAGGAGGCCAAGTTACTCTCTTTTATTACCATCCTACCAAAGCCTTCTATTTAATGAGGAGAGAGAAAAAACCAGAAGCTTCTTGGGCTTTTACTGGCAAGCAGATCTGCTGGTAACAGACTGCTGAATAAGGCAATGTTTTTTTTTCTTTTTCTTAAGTCCTAGGAACTATTAACACTAGGTTAATCAGCAACGTTTTCATTTTTTCCGCACTGTGCTGCTTCAAGAATAGCCCTCCTCCTTTTTTTTTTCCAAAAAATTTAAAACACTGCAACAAGCAGATGAATATCAATTGCCTGCTTTTAATCCTGAAGATTCCACACGCAGGAGCACACAGAAAAAATGTATATTTGATAAGTTCAGTAGGGTTAATTCTAGAGGCTTCTCTGCACTGGTGTATTCTCTTGAAGTACATGAAGTCAAAGAACAATCTGGAAAGTTTAAAATAAGTGGTAGTCAATCACCGAGTAACACTTACGTATCACTGCGCAGATTTAGAGGCCAATATGCAACACAACTGCAATAAAACCTATGTTTTCCTTTCACTTTTCCACTTCTAATGTTTTAACTAGCCCATCAGGCTATGCAGCTACTCCATTTGAACTAAAGTATGTCATTATTACTAAACGAAAGGAGAGTATATATAGTTTATAATCTAATACTTTCAGGGGGGGGATTCTTTTTGGAAAATGCAAAAGGGCTTTGCAAAATCTTTGGGTTATTTACACATTTTGATATAATTTGGTAATTCATATATTAATTTTTAATGGAATTGTACAAAGTTGTTACATTTCAGGTTTGGAGAGAAATATTCTACAGCCCTGTCTGGGTGACATGGTGCATTAATTCAATGTCCTTCACTCCTAGGACCTGCGTATAATTTAGTTCAGCCTGAAGAAAATAACTTTGATCCGAGAGAGCTGAGGGGGGAAAGAAAACTACATATGAAATGAGGTTTTCTGGGTTTAGGGTGGTTTCTTATATACAAGGTGATGTATGGAGATAAACTGCTTTGGCATGCTACTGATGTAGTGTAGGATTAAGAGCATAATGGTTTTAATAGACTAAATACACACATACATATTTTATTCCCTTGGCTACTACCTCTTTCCCACTATCCCACATATTGTATAAAATACGCCTCTTCAGAGTTCACACACACACACACATATCAGGGGTGGGTTCTAGCCAGCGTTACTGCCGGTTTACTCGTGGGCGTGCTCTGCGCATGTGTGCGCTAAATGTGCGCACATGCAGAGTTCAATAGAAATTGTTCTGCACATGCGCAGAACTAAAACAAGATGGCAGCTGTGACTGCAGCGACCAGGAAACTGGTTTGGAGACGTGGCCAGCCTGGATCACTGCCGTTTCTGCGGCCCAGGCCGGCATGCTTCTATCGGTTCGGCCAAATTGGGCCGAACCAGTAGGAACCTCCTGCCCCCCCCTCTCTCTCTCACACACACACACACCTCATGAATAGAAATATATTTTTGCAGTGTTGTATAAAAATGCATGGATTATGAAACGTAATTGTCAGAATAAT
This sequence comes from Thamnophis sirtalis, assembly GCF_051295495.1. Lineage (NCBI taxonomy): Eukaryota > Metazoa > Chordata > Lepidosauria > Squamata > Natricidae > Thamnophis > Thamnophis sirtalis. The sequence goes on along the minus strand of NW_028261381.1, from coordinate 28,476,022 downwards.
AAGTACAGTTAATCACATAGCACTCCCAAAGACAATGTTGCCTAAATTAATCTGATATAGCACTAATTTTTGTTAAATTAAAAGGGCAAGGGGAATCTAGAATTAGTTGTTTATAGATCCAGCCTTCTTTTCTTCCTACAATGTATTGTCTCCTCGTTGTGACAAGAGATGAGTAAACAAATTGACACACTAGAACATGGGGGTAAAATTAGCATTCCGTTTGCTGAAATCTTTCAACTATGCAGTCCATCAACATGTTTCCTTGCCTGTTCTGCCAATGAAAGGTTTTAAAATAAAATTGTTTGAGGAAGGAATTTGAAACTGCTATCACAGATCATGTACATTTTTTTCCTACCCATAAAAACACACACGACAAACAATTGTAAGCCAGTAAACTGTTAAAAGAAACTGAAAAAGCCTGGAGGAAGATAGCCATTTTTGAAACTTTCTGAAACTTCTAAGGGTATATGCAAATGAATGCATTCCATACATTCAGACATCACATACCTTTGCCTTCATAGTCTATTATTTACCATGAAACCTAAACTCATCCATTATATTGGCATATATATACTTGAGCAGAAATATTTAAACTAGTACTAAAAACTAAACTAGTTTTTTCAAGGGGCAAAAACCTGAGACACTGAGCACCCAATAAGTCTACCTGTTTTTGATTTTAAAAAATCATTTCCCAAAAATTTGTATTTATTTTTCCTTCCACTCATTCTGTTTCAAATCAACTAATTAAGATAATATCCACAATTATATATGCTTACCATAAAGTTGGACATCTGCCAATACAAACAGTGAAATGATTCAATTTAAGTAGCACACTTCAATAAGTTCGGGAATATCTTGAATTTAGCAAGATAAAAAAAAATAGTAGCTGGTTTGTGTATCTATAATTGAGTAGATCCAGTTTTACTATCTATCTGCATTATATTAACAGATGTTGGGTTTCTGCAAATTGTCAAGGTACATACGTATAACATAGTATCATGTAATTAATTTATCTCAATCATTCACTGATTATTTTTTTCAAAGAATGGTCTGAATATTCATTTATCATGCAATAAATTGCCAAGTATTCTTTGTGATATTGGTATCTCCATATTATCATGGTTGAGATTTCCCTCTCACTAAAGGTAAACAGTATTTAACCAATCCAAATTGTTTTAAGCCCTCATCAAAAAGGATGTTATGATGCTTGCTTGTTTTAAGCTGTATGGCCTTTCATACAGTCTGGAATACATTTAATGAACCAGTAGCTGGTCTTTAATGTATTTTCTATCTTGTATCGCAGCAAATTCCAGAACATTACATTCTCATTGTTTGCAATTGTTCTCTAATCTTTAATAATGTTGGTTTCTACATTCACAGCATCATATTTCACTAGCTTTCACTCCACAAAGGAGCAATATACATACATACATGCATACACGCATACACACACACACACACACACACACACACACGCACGCATGCATGCATGCATACATACATAAGCATCAGAGATCTCAGCCTGTAAAGAACTTCTATCACTTCACACAGATTCATTAAAATCTTGCCAGCGCAACAACTAAACAGCAACTGTGACAGCTAAATACTTAAGGACTTAACCACATTTCCCTCACCCACCCTGTCTCTTCAGCCTTATTTTCCGTAATAATGTTCAAGGCATGATTTAATAGAGAGACAGTCATTAAATACAGTTAACACATTTTAACGCCCAAGCTAAGCTTAGAAATGAATGAATATTTACTTAAGCATCCTAACATAATCAGCTTGGGTAGTTTAAAACAATTTTGCAAGGGGGCGGATTTTAAAAGTTGAATGGTTCTATTTACCTTGACAAATCAGAAAACCTTAATAGCTAGGATAAAAGAAAAAAAAACCCGACTGAGATGCAAAATGTGCTAATTAACAAATGTATACATTTTAAATGCCATTTTGCAATGAAAGCCCCTTTCAATTATAGCTATCTGTTAAAACAAAAAGCAGAGAATACATCAACATACATGTGTATATATCTAGCAATGTATAATCATATCATGTCTCAGAAAGCTTTAGCAGGTTTAGAGCCCACAGAATTATGCTCTGTCCCTTTTGTTTTCTATGTCAATCGGGCAGCTTCTTTCTATTCATTACTGAACTGTGGAAAGGAAACACAGAGGTAGTGTTTTCCTTTTAAACCATGTAATGCCTTATACCCAGATTTAAAAAAAGGGGGGGGAGTTGCTTTTTTTTTTTTTTGCCTGGTAGACAAGCTGTCGTAATTGAAACGAAGTCTAATCAGACTCATTACTGTTTTCAGCAATTTGCACCACCAAAGATGCTTATTAGGTAACAGTGTTTAATAAACCGCTCTTTAGAAAACTACCAATAATGAGCTCTTAACAGCCAATCTTTAGCAGGAATGTAATGTGAAAAGTGTTCCTAGCACTGAATAGATTTTCACATTTAGTAGTGTCATAATTAAGCTGGAGGAATTGGTGACTGCAGTGTTAGATTTATTGCAATCTAATCTATAGTCCTTCAGCCTCCAACACTACATTTGAAAAGGCAATCCTTATATTTAACCAAAATTATAGTTAATATTTCCACAGCAGATTTTAAAAAGCATCTCAACCTTTCCTAATGCTCACTCAAAACATGATTTAGGAAAGAGGCTGAAATTATAGATGAGATTCGAAAGGCAGTTTGTACATGTTCGACATGGAATTTTAAAAGTTATTATTTTAACATTTAGCCAACTCTGCTTAGCCATGTTGGCTTGTACCCTGAATTCCAAAGAAAATGTAATATAAAAATAATTTATCATATTTATCATACATCTTACATTTTTGCAAATTTTTGCAAGCAATTCCTTAAATATTATTAATTCTAATAATAAGCACCACCCAACAAACACTTTGGTAATATTTAAGTAACATGCCAAGGTATATTAAGCAAAGGAGGGTTACTAATTTTTTTACTACCGGTTTGCGCGTGCATACGCAGAAATGTCCGGGTGGGTGGGCGGAGTGTCCCGTTGCCACTACTACCGGTTCGGCCAATCCGGGTCAAACCGACAGCAACCCCCTTCTGATATTATTTCATAAAAACACAACTATTAGTGACATTTTTAAGTTTCAAAAGCACCACAAATATTCAGCAAGTATTTCATACAAATACTTATAAATCAACTTTTTTTTAAAAGGATCAACGTGTAAACTGATAATTTTTTAAAAAAATATGAGTACATATATTTGTTCTAACATACTAGGTCCTCTCAAACTATAACCTAGAAATAGATTGATGACCGTATGTATTCTAAATCTGAAAATCAATTTTAAAGGATATTAATATTATTTAGTTTATCTCACAATTATTTCAAACTGACAAAAATGCTCAAAAAATACATAAAGCTAAATCCAGGTTTTTATTAATGATACATGCCATACCCCACAAACAGTTTTCACGTGAACTGCAGAAAATCTACTGATCTTTAAGCATAAGGAAGATGTTTTGTTAAGTGTTATCAAAAACAATGAGAACAAAGGTAGGAATACGCTGTTCATTAGTTATGACAAGCAATATAAATTACTGCAAGATAGATTTTTATTAATCAGAGTGGGAATTTGACAGGATAGTTAAAATATATTTAATAATCTTTGGTGCACTTTTGATATGGGCCACAAAAGCACCCAAATTCTAAAACATCCCATTCCATCCATTTAAATAAAGTGTTCTTAAAGTGTTGACAGGGGACAACCCAACAGAGTCAAACAAATAAATATTTTTCAAAGTCTCAGTTTTAATTGCTAATACAGTAAATATAAATAAATATAATTTACATAAACCAAAACTGTTGAGCTCCTCAGTCACTTTAAAGAATGAAAAAGGGTCCTGAGAATAAAATGTTTAAGAATCAATGATCTGAAGGAAAGAGAGAACTTGAGAAGAGAGAGTCTCCTATTCTACCCAGCTTCTAAGCAGGTGATACATTCCTCTATCAGATAGCTCCATAATTAACAGTGGTCCAATGAGGCCACTAGGTAATGTTTTCATTTATTTATTGTTCTCTTGTATGCTGAAATGCAATAAATGTCAGTTAAAAATAGGAAAAGTAGCTCCTAATAAATGATTAACTTTGGCGAATAAAGTACAGGTACTTACAATAGTTTATTTAGTAACTGAAATTACAATGGCACTAAAAAAAGGTGACTTATGACCATTGCAGCATCCCTGTGGTCATGTGAACAAAATTCAGATGCTTGGCAACTGACTCATATCTACGATAGTTGCAATCAGAGGTGATATTCACCAGATTCTGACCAATTCTGGAGAACCTGTAGCGGAAATTTTGAGTAGTTCGGAGAACCGGTAAATACCACCTCTGTCTGGCCCCGTCCCCATCTATTCTCTGCCTCCTGAGTCCCAGCTGATCAGGTGGAAATGGGGATTTTGCAGTAACTTTCGCCTGTAGTGGGGAGGGAATGGGAATTTTGCAATATCCTTCCCCTGCTACACCCACCAAGCCACGCTCACTAAGCCATGACCACAGAACCAGTAGTAAAAAAATTTAAATCCCACCACAGGTTGTAAAATGATGCAAAGCTCACTTAACAAATGTCTCACTTAGCAACAGAAACTTTGAGATCAATTATAGTCATAAGTCAAGGACTACCTCTAAACATAGAATCTCTCTATGAGAGAGCCAAGGTGGCACAGTGGTTAAATGCAGCACTGCAGGCTACTGCTAGATCAGCAGGTCAGCGGTTCAAATCTCACCGGCTCAGGGTTGACTCAGCCTTCCATCCTTCCGAGGTGGGTAAAATGAGGACCCAGATTGTTGGGGGCAATATGCTGACTCTCTGTAAACCGCTTAGAGAGGCCTGAAAGGCCTATGAAGCGGTATATAAGTCTACTGCTATTGCTATTGCTCTCTCAAGTAGAGCTAGAGTTTTGGACATGTTCCTGGAAATCCAATGGAATGATGTCCTTCTCCTGGAATATTTAGTCTACTAGCTTGAGATTTTTGATGATCTCATATCAAAAAATCAGGTCCGATCCTGTTTGTTTGTTTATTTATTTTACATTGACCACGTTTGACTACATGTTGCCATTATCTGTAATTAATAATTATATGTTCTAAGGAGCAAATAAATCTTAATATTGACAATTTATATAACCACTGCAGGATATACATTAAATATTGGGAGGGGAAATGGGAGACAGTGCTTTATACCATGGTGTAGTCTTAATTATAAACGTATTCCAGAAAATAGAGTTAATTTGAACATATATACATCTGTCAATTAACCTCTGTCCTAATATTGCAGGAAGAATTAAAGATTGTGCTACTGGTCAGGATAGCCAAAGTATTATCAATGAAATAATTACAGTACTAAAGTAAGCCAACATGTTTGATAGTTGTTTGTATAACTATAAAAATCTGACACACTTTATACCTATTATTAAGAAATATTAACAAATAATATGAATATTAGATTTTTCAATACATTTTAAGAAATAAATAACCATAAGAGACCATCCTTTAGAAAACTGCTAGGCAATGTTTATCACAGTGGATGAAATATTTTTTTAAAAAATTATACATTAGCATACATTTTTTGTTTAGCATCATTAAAGTCACAGAAGACATAAGGCTCTCCGCATTGAAGGAATTGGAGTTGGCTACTGGATTGCCTTAAACAACATCACATAATCTAGTTGATGAAACTCGCCTCTATAGCTGTATTACTGGAACTTTTCCCCTTTCTATTTTATCACCTTGACTGCCCTCTATTTCAAACTTGCAGCAAAGCAAAGAAAGTAAGATGAGGGAGGAAGGGAGGGAGGGAGGGAGAGAGGGGGGGGAGGGAGGGAGGGATGAAAAATTGAATGAGAAAGCAGTTGAATAAGAGAAAAAAGCACCGAAGATTAATTTTGTACTTTACATACATAATATAAAAATCACACAAGGATTACAAGATCTGATTTATAACAAAACATTCATACACATCATGTGTGTATATTCTGAGTCTGATTGTACTATACTTTATAGTGCTTTTAAAAAATTGTAGAAGTGAACTGGGAAGAGATTTGGAGTAGTAGCAAGATCTGGGAAAATGAAGACTGAAGGCGGCTTATATTTAATGTAGTACATCACCACTTTATCTCAAAAGAGGTAATTCCCAGTTACATAATTAATGTTCAAAAATGCTAATCAGCTTCGGATATATATTGAAGAATATCATTACTACAAGTGTGATTAAATGTTTAATGCTTAATTGGCAAAATACCATATTGTTCAGATATCAGATTTTATGGCATTACTGATATTTAACATTATAAATTTTTTATTATGCTGTTTTGCATCATTCGCTTTTATCTCTCAGAGAATGTAGGTACAGTACAGAGTGAAAGTAAAAATGATGTCCCCATAACATACTGTAGCATGCATCAAGGTGTCATCCCACTACATATTGGCTTCACACTAATTTCAAACTTGCATCATTTTGCAATTACATAATTCATGTCATCTACGTGTTGCCTCATAATGCATGCAATGTCACTTACATTCTTGAAGATGTTCATATATGAGAAGAACTATACTAAGAACATGACAGAAGATCTCAGCTAATAAATACTACAAGTCACAAGAGTTAATACTCTCTTGTCCATTCTTGTCTAGATGGCTGCTCACAGATAGCTTTGAAGCAAGGGTGAGAAATCTATGATCTAGTGAACTATAATTCTCAATTGCTCAATGGGGTTGGGCTATTTGACCAATTAACATTAACAACATGTTTGTTAGGTGGAGGTGTAGTTTTTTTTTGTTTCATCCCAATTTCACTGAATACATATGAATTTCTTTTATAATATTTTATTTCAATTAAAAAGATTGCTGCCAGTTATCTGCCTTGGTTATATTCAGATGACTCATTATAGCATAAATTGGAAATAATTTGGATAGTTGATAAAAAAAATAAGAAAGCACGTTAAGAGGGAAATGTTTTTTGCCTCTATCTCTATTTGTCGCCAGTCTAAAATTTTTATGATGTACGTTCTAAGGATTTATCATAAACAAAGACTTTTCTGTTTTAATAAACTTTTATACATGTTTAAGGTTATTATTTGTACAGATAAAAATATCCCTACAAAAGGACTGAAATAGGTGGCATATCTTGACTGGACTGAAGAGAGATGTGTGTGATATTACAAATAGTTGGAGGGCATGGGCTGATATTTAAAAAGATAAGGTTGCAGCTAGGTAGCTTTGATGAGCTACTTTATGTTGAGGATAACTAGTTATGACATTTCTTTAAAAAGGTCTGAATTGCTGAGAAGTGCCCTAAACACATGGTTAAAAACTGCTACTTTGCACGACTGCCTTAAGAAAGGCACTTTTAAGAGACTTTTAAGTATCTTTTAATTTAATGTTTTTCAGTCATGCTAGAATGCTTAAAAATATTTTAAAAAGTAGTGTGCATGTTTTAGATCAACTACAAAGCAGACTGTTAAAAAACCCTAACCTATAACTTGTTATATTTGTGTTGATATAATAACTAACAAGACTCTACTGCCTTACAAATTAAGCATTCTAGCAGAACAGAATTAACTTACAAATGACAATTGTACATTTCATTACGAGTTGGCCTTTATGTGGTACTCTATTCAACAGATTGGGGAAGGAACAAGTATATGCTGTCCAAAACCCTTCACATGAAATAGGAGATAAACCTGTATAACTTGTACGTAAGCTCTTTCAAAAGTTGCTTCCCAAATGGTAGAATGCTGGCTTGTCTTGAAGGTTCAACTGGGTGTTGAACCTTCAAGAAAACACTTCATTTTGTCCATAATCAGAGGGCCTGTGGAGGCCCTTGAGTGTTCAAAAGGACACACTGCTTCAAGGCTTTGAGTAATGGGCTTGGTCAGGTGCTCCATTCAACCCTCCCTTCCTAGCAGTTTTGCACAGCTCTTGTACATTGATACACAATCTGCAAATGCCAAACTCCTGTTGAAACCAAGAGGAGTCTTTTCAATGAAGCTCTGGTTCTCCTGCTCTATCTCCACCCAAATTCGAAACATTTATTGCCCTTAGAGAAGTGTTGGTGAAACCTTTTGGCACTGAGTGGTGAAACGGGAGCACATGCACATGCGGAAAGCACCAGAAACCGGAAGAGCAGCTCCCTAGTGTATACACGCAGGGGTCTTGGAAACTGGAAGAGCAGTTTTGAGCTTTCCGTTTCCGCATGCACGCCAGTCACCTGGTCTTCCGGCTTCTCTCATGCATGTGCATGCAAAGGACAGCTGGCTGGTGCACATGTGTGTGCCGTAAATCAGAAGCTCAGCTTCCCAGAGCGCACATGCAAGCCAGGGAGCTGCTCTTCCTGTTTCTGGTGCTCCCACGCACATGAAGACCAGCTGGCCAGCGCGCATGTGAGCAATGGGCGTCGGCTGGCATACCTAAAGAGATGGCTCTGTGTGTCACTTCCGGCATGAGTGCCATAAATTCTCCATCACGGTCTTAGAGTGTTTCGGATTAGGGCACTTAACACCTTTACATGTTAGTTTTGAAATAGAACTCCAGTGAAATCTGTGGATGCTCTTTTCAAGTGAGTATTTTTGTCAAGGACTACTTTTTAAGTGGTCTGGGCTAAATCGATTGGACTGAGTCAGAGAACATCCTTCGTGCCCAGAAATGTCTGCTTTCGTTTCCATGTTTCTTCTTTACAAAAAGACCCTGTGTTAATTTTAAAACTTCTCACAACAGATCTGCCTAGATACTTATCTGCAACAAAGGGAATGAAAATGAAATAAAGAATAATTTTCTGTGTTGACTCCACGCATTTAAGATTTAATGGCAGCCTACGCCTTCTCAGTGATTCTCCTGGAGAAGAGATAATGTACGCGAAGAGGCACAAAATTGTAGGTTTAGTCATGTCAAAACTTGATATGTGCCAAAATAGAGATCTGAGGTGTCAGCAACTGCAAAATAAGTGACAAGTGTTAAACTACTCAACAGAAGTAAATTTTGTAATTATTTACCTTTCTGTGGCTAGATCAGTGTGTGCTAATTTGTGGCATACACCCATGGTTAAAAGCATGCCAGACACTAAAATCAAATCTCTTTGCTCTCTGTAATTCAGGCACATGCTAATAGTGTCTTGTCATTCACTGGGAGATTATGTTTGGCTGGGTGGTTGTATGTGGGGGATGAATAATAAAACTGAAGTGCCACAAAGTGCTATGCAAGTAAACAAAGCCCTGGCAGTGAGGGCACTAGCTTAATATGTTGGGAGCTCCAATGCCTAGCTGCTGCAAATGGACAACATTAATTCGAATCCTGGCACCGCTGGCCATGCTGAGATTTCTCTCTTCTCAATAGGGGTTTGTTCTTTAAAGTATTGCTCCCTGAAGGGAGCGCAAAACCAGAGAAAGGATTTCCAACAGCCCAGCACAGATGAATGGCTGTGTCGATGGTGAATATTGGTTAAGCTTTGAAATAGGGAATCCTGCAGTGGTCTCTCAGCTTCATACCCCCACCGGTGATTGCCACTGTGGACTTCAAATGTTGCAGCAGCCTTTAGGGGACAGGCCATAAATGAAAAAACATCAATAAACTGGTTTCATTAAAAAAAAAAAAAAGGAGAAATAATAATAATAAGGGCATTTTTCTGACTCTGTACTTGGAGCATTTCCCTGGATAATTTGATAAGGGATGTTCATCTTAAGGGGGATGTCTAGGCATTCGTACATTTTGCATGAGACTCAGTAGTTCTTACCTAGTCTCTGTACTAATTAGTAATGAAACAATTTAATGTGCTCCCCTCCTCTCTGGGGTGGTAACCACACAATCATTTTAGTCATGTGGCTGTTTTTGCTACATTATCTCCTGTGACTTATTCATTTATTTTCTTATTAGCTTGTCTGAAATATATATAAAAAATAAAGCAAGCAGGCAAGCAGTGGCAATTTTCCTTTATAGTAGATTGTTTAATCCAACAGCAAGATTATGGCAACAAAATATCCTTTCCCTTTTGGCATATTTCATGGTTAGCTTTTTTCAATCAATCACTTGGTGGCACGATATAATTTCCTAATCATTACTAATATTCATGCTTTTATCACTGTTAAACTAACTAGTGTACAAAATTCAGTAAGACAGAAGTCTAATTATTTAAACATGGTGCAGCACAGCGCTTCTATATGGCCTTTTTATGAGCTTTTCTGTTTTAAAACATTGATATTACAAAACAGAAAATAAATATGTAAACATTCTCATACACCTCCAAGTAAATAGAGCTCGCTTTTTCCGTTTTTAATAATGATAACATTTTGCTTGTTTTAATATCGAATTGAAATTCTTCCAATTTGCATTCAGGTAGTTCCATAAGGTAGATAGTCAGAACAGGCATTTTAAGGATTACTAAAATATTATCTGCTGAAGCTCTAATGTGATGGACAACTAAGAGCTGGTTAACTGGTTATAAGGAGGACGAGAGATCACTTTCAAAGTTCATATAGTTAACTATATTTTATATATATTTTATTCCACTTTATAATACTAAATACTAAAATACTATATAATACTATAATACTAAAATATATCTACATACTATAAGTGGTAAAAATAATAAAAATAAAAATACCAGAAAATACCAGAAAAAAATCTAATAAATCAAAAGCATATTTTTCTCTTTCCCTATTTCTACTGCTTATTAACGGATACCGTGGGAACTTACACTGCACCCATTCCTAATACAATCTATGCATGCTAGAGACCATGCTAGCCTTTTGCAGCAAAATTATATACACACACACACACACACACACACACACACACACACACATTCTTATACAACTTATTATCACTTTTGTTTCTGCAAATCAGCGTTAAATCCGCAGATTGAATTTTCTTCTTCTTCTTGGTCTGAAATTCTAATCCATTTCAACTTCTCTATAAAGCCAAAGTTTCTATAACAAATAATGAGCTAACAAACAAATAATAGCAATATCACTTAGACTTATATACTGTTTCACAGTGTTTTACAGCCCTCTCTAAGCGGTTTAAAGAGTTAGGTCATTGCTCCCAACAATCTGGGTCCTCATTTTACCCACCTCGGAAGATGGAAGGCCGAGTCAACCTTGAGCCTGGTGAGAATCAAACTACTGGCTGTGGGCCTGCAATACTGCATTCTAACAACTGTGCCACTGTGGCTCTTCATTCAATAATTTTGCAGGAAAATTTTAAGAATTGTTCTGTATCTCTTTGGGAAAGATATAAATGGATGACATTCCCTTAGCTAGAAATACTTTATTTTGGAGGAACGCCAAGAATTATTGGGGGTTACACAAGAACACAATAATACAACAAATGGGAGCTCGTTAAAAATCTGTGGTCCTCTTTTGGGTAGCGGTAATGGTGGTTTTTAGAAAGTTTACTTAAAATAGAGCCTTTTTCCTACACACATACATGCAAAAGATTCTGAATGGCTGGGTTCAGATACTCCATACACCCATCAAAATATTGGTGTTCTCTTCAGCCACAGTTAGGGTTGGAGATTGTGGGCAAAAGTAAAGTGAATGGCAGCTTAGGAAAGGTTAAAAAAAAGTACTGGGAAAGTCGGGAATGAATGGGATGTCTGGGTATACCCTCCCTGCATTCAAGCATGTATTGGTAGGCCTTGGAGTTCTAGACAATCACTTAAATATGAGCCAGCAATTTGCTGCAGCCATCTGAAAAAGCCAATGCAGGCTGCATTAATCGGGAGATAGCATGAAGATCATGTGAAGTGTTAGTATCACTTTATAACGCCTTGGTAAGATTACACTTGGAACATTGCATCCAGTTTTGGTAGCCACAATAAAAAAAAAGATGTTGAAACACTAGAAAGAGTGCAGAAAAGATCAACAAAGGGTTGAGGGGACTGGAAGCAAAAACATATGAAGAATGGTTGTAGGAATTGGGAATGTGTAGTTTAATGAAAAGAAGGAGTAACATGATAGCAGTGTTCCCATATCTCAGGGGCTGCCACAAAGAAGAGGGAGCTCAAGCTAATCTCCAAAGCAGCTGAAGGCAGGACAAGAAGCAATGGATGGAAACTAATTAAGAAGAGAACCAACTAAGAACCAAGGAGAAATTTCCTGACAGAACAATTAATCAATGGAACAACTGGCCTCCAGAAGTTGTTGTGGTGCTCCATCACTGGAAGTTTTAAAGAAGAAATTGGACAACCATTTGTCTGAAATGGTATAGGGTTTCCTGCCTGAGTGGGGGGTTGGACTAGATGACTTCTAAGCTTGCTTCCAACTCTGTTATTCTGTTATTACTGAAATCGTGGAGAAGATTGGTGGATGGGGTGGCAGACTGGCCATGTGGATGATGACAGAAACAAGTGAAGAGGCATTGATCTTGCTCTCTTTGTCTAGAAAGACTCCCCTGGGAAAATGTCTTGGCTGAAACCGAGAACCAAGATGCTCCAGCTTTCCCTCTGGCTGAACTGTTACCTGCCTAGAACAGTCCAGTGAAACATCAGAGCCATAGTGCAGATTTCGTGCTTAATGTACATTAATGTTTCTCGAGTTGCTGTAGAATCAAACACATGTTCTGTTTCAAGCACACTTCTATTTGTAAACTAATTTATTGGTAGAAAAGAAAAAAAATGCCTCCCTAAAAATCTATTTAAGTGGCCATTTTGGGATTTCTGGGCTACAATATAGCCCAGAAATTGGCAGCAATCTTCATGGGATATAAAAGTTGTCCATGCTGATTTAAATAGTTTAATGCCACCTTCCTATATTTCCTTTTGCCACTCTAGCTAGAAATTACTATACGGGATTATACAGTATATTTACAGAGAATTTAGTTGGGAAGAGCTGAGTTTGGAGAGGGTTATAACTTCACTTTCTTGGAAAATGTTGTCGCAATGTGATTTTATACCAGAAATCCAGGGGGCATCAGGAACAGAATGTTAGAGAACAGCATATCTGAATTAATATCCTGATACAATTCATGTAATTTTGAGATTAAACTGAACATCTGCATGTTTTTTTTTTGTCAGAAACCACCCTGGAAAGTAAACATGGTAGATCAAATGCTTACCAAAATGGGGAGTTTGTTTTTAACTATATTTCCAAAAATATGTGATTATTGTCCTCCTTACAGAAGGCATTTCATACAGTAAGGGGTGCTTCATACAGACTCACAGTTCCATTCTGCAAAAAGATTAAGCCTGACTTAAAAGGATTTTGCTCTACTAATTTTAATCTTTCAACACTTTGTTGCCTAATGCTGGACCATGCTCAATTTTAAACCGGTAATACTAAAGTGTTGTATTCTTAATTCATATGTGTGTTCAGCTGGGAAGTATAAGCCTTCTTTTTCTAGCTGATTCCAAGATCTAACACAGGGGTGTCAAATTCAATTTCATAGAGGGATGCATCAGGGTTGTGTTCGACCTGGGGGGAGGGCTGGGAGGGTGTGGCCAGGGTAGCCATCACCAGTTTCACATCACTCATCAAGGCTCTGTTTTCCGCCTTGATGGCCTCCTGCAACCCTCTGCCAGTGAAAATGGAGCTGGGGAGGCCACATTTTTCACTGGCAGAGGGTTGCAGGAGGCCGTCAAGGCCGAAAATGGAGCCTGGTTGGGCCACACATGGCCCTCCCATGCTCTGTTTTCACTGACAGAGGCACCGCAGTCCGGTCCTTCGTTGTTTCCAGGGCGCGCCCGTGGCAAGATCTAAGCCTTGAGTTTGACACCCCTGAACTAACAGAACCAGGTTCAAACAGATGAATATCAGCTTAGCCTAATATTAGTGACTGAACTTCATAGCTGCCCCCATTAAAAAGATAGCTGTTACAAGTCTATAAAACAGAATGCAAACCACTGTGGCTGCAGATAGTTTCCTAACCTGGGTTTAAGTATCTGAAGGATAAGTAAAAGAGGCAATTGATAGCATCACTCTTAAGAGAGGACACAGAGGGACATCAAAAAACGTGTTGTGAAAACATATATAGTTTAGGACCATCTTCGTTGACTGCCTTTCATCAATCAACCTGGTCCTTTCCAAATATGTTGCAATTACTGTTTCATGCTGGTAAATGCAACCCATCAGGAGATGCCAGATTGAAGGTAGTACACAAGTAGGGGAGGGGATTCAAGGCCAGACCAAGAATGATTTTTGGAAGATCTCTCCTTCTCTTCCCCTCACAGTGGCTAGAATATAGCAATGAAAGCCACCTGCATTTATTTGAACGCAGAAGGATCCCCCTCAGTGGGTACTGAACCGGTAGTGGTTTGGCAGCCTGAGTCTCTGGAATCGGCAGCGATCCAGGCCTGCCATGCCCCCAAAGTGGTACTCTGGGCAGCGCCATAGGTGCTGCCATCTTGGTTTTTGCTTCTGCACATGCAATTTTTATTGCACTGCGCATGCACATGCAATGCGCATCAAGAGCGTACGCGGGGCACAGCCATGAGCAAAGCAAACTGGCAGTAGCGACTGCCGGAACCCATCCCGATCCCCCTGAGTCTCAGAACGCATATTCTAAAACTAGATTAGGATGATTCTGGCAGTAGCCAGAATATTTTTGGAGTTTGTTTTCCACATCTCTGGAAGCTGCCCAAGTTGGGAAACACTGGTGCGAAGTGTTCTCCTCTCCTTGCTTAGAGAACAATTCAGGAAAATTCAAATGAATTGCTTACATGTGTTTCCTACTTCCTCTTCAAATAGCTTGACAGCCTTTGCTTAAGTGTCACAAAACCTCAGTCATTAACTGTAGCGGTGCACAGATGGAACAGTATTTGCTCTGCCATTGGCATTCAATTAGGATGATGCCAGCTCTAAACATTAAGCCAGTTAAACTATGCTTTAGGCAAAGCAAAGCCCATAATTAGAGCTTGTAAATTATCACTTGGAATCCTAATTTATCTGGGTGTAATATAAGGTACATATTAGGCATCTGTGTGTGAATCTGTGCGTCCATACGTGCACTTAAAACACACACACAAGGAGCAGGAGTAGAGACGTATTTCACAATAAGTGGCACAAAGGAATCTGAAATAGATAGGCAAATTCAAACCCGGGCTTCTTGACTATGGTTCAGGCTTAGAATTCAAAGACTTTAAAAGGCTAGAAATTCTGTACAAACCAGCTGCTTTTAGAAAAGTGAATATTGTACAGCAAATGAGTGTTGGGGTCCAGGTAAGGGCTGGACCATGTTTCCCCAAAAATAAGGCAGAGTCTTATTTTCTTTGGACTGCTGAAATAACCATTTGGCCTTATTTTCGGGAAGGTCTTATTATTTTTGAGGTGCAAGAGGTGACAAGCATGGTCACCTCATGGCTGCTGATGTGTTGAGGGAGGGCTTATTTTAGCGCATGCACTCAAAAGCCTGATTGGGCTTATTATCCGAGGAGGTCTTATTTTCAGGAAACAGCATTGGGGATATTAAAAAAAAACAGCAAATATTATCAGCAATAATGTTTATGTGGAAAACCGAATTCTATTTTGGGGGCCAAATAGTCCAGTCTAGCATACGTTCTCCTGAGCTCAGGATCCAAATTACTATCAATGAGTAACTGCAACAGTGTTTGATTAAAGGAAGGGACACAGATTCAGTCCTGAGAAGGTGCAGATCAATTTCAAATACATGCAGCATTCAGTCTATTCTAGACAGGGCTACAGTCCCTCTTGGAGAGTGAATTTGCAATCTAGGGATGCTGACTGATCTATTACTCGATCGGAACCTCGAGAGACTTCAGCAGCTGACAGCACATCTCATAAAAATTGTATTTATACATCTATTAAATATTTAACTTATTTAAATAGCCACCTATCTAACTATAAAGATTCTGGGTGGATAAAAGCAACAATGGTAATCCATAGCATTAAAAATGGCATTAGAAGGAAAGAGCAAAAGTAATCAAGGCTCTTTAAAAAAAAAAAAAACCTCACAAGAGCAACAATAGATCGTCCTGCACCCACATTAGAGCTCCATTCGCACTCTGGCCCCAGTGTCTGGAGAAGTAGCCAGGCGTTTACAGAAGGCTAGCAGGACTGGGGCTATCCATAACTCAGAGGGGAGGCTACTCTACAAAACAGGTGTCCTGACAAGAAGACATGCTTCTAGGGACCCATCGAATGAGACCGCTTCACTGATGAGACTCAGTGGTGGGATGGGCAATCATCAGAGAAAGCAGCTCCACAAGTAATATGGTCTCATGCTGTGTAAAATATTTAGAGGTGACTACCAGCACCTTGAATTGCACCCAGAGCCAGTTCAACAAGCTGTCAGGCCTGGAAGCCATCTTTTGCATAGGGCCTTCCAGCCTGCCACATTCAATGCTGTGGGAAAATGGGAGGGAGGATTATATGGAGTATGGGACATACACAGTTAAAACAACATTCCTTTCTGAAAGAGTCAAGGCCATCGTGCCCTGCAGCTGCGATGAGGTAACTGGGAGGCATCTCCAGTTGGGATGGTGACTGATTGGGCCATGTGACAGACATGAGGGTGCTGGGCAGGGGCTTGGACTTTCATTTGG
This sequence comes from Thamnophis sirtalis, assembly GCF_051295495.1. Taxonomy (NCBI): domain Eukaryota; kingdom Metazoa; phylum Chordata; class Lepidosauria; order Squamata; family Natricidae; genus Thamnophis; species Thamnophis sirtalis. The sequence goes on along the minus strand of NW_028261381.1, from coordinate 28,459,487 downwards.
GTAGGGGAAAACTGGAAGCTTTCGGATTCAAGTTTTCCCAGACGTGCCAATATGACATCTCTAATAAAATGGAACTTTGAGGAACTTCAAGCCTCAGAGTCTTCTTTTGTTGGGGTCTTACTTGGAACTCGGACACAAGCGACAGTGGTATATGAGCGTACTGCCAAGTATCTACCATAGTTAGTCCTCAACCTACGACCACAATTGAGTCCCAAATTTATGTTGCTAAGTGAGAAATTTGTTGATTGGGTTTTGTCCCATTTTATGACTTTTCTTACCACAGTTGTTAAATGAATCACTGTAGTTATTAAATTAGTAACACAGTTGTTAAGTGAATCTGGATTCCTCATGGACTTTGCTTGTCAGAGGATTGCAAAAGGTGATCATATGACCCCAGGACACTGCAATAGTCAAAAGTACGAAACAGTTGCCAAGCATCTGAATTTTGATCACATGATCGTGGGGATGCTGCAAAAGTTGTAATGTGAAAAACAGTCGTAAGTCACTTTTTTCAGTGCCACTGTAACTTTGAATGTTCACTAAACAAACTTTTGTAAGTCGAGAACTACCTGCTGCATTCTGGATTAGCTGAAGCTTCAAAATACTCTTCAAGGGTAGCCTCACATACAGCGTATTGAAACAATGCGTGTGAAATGTGATTCAGGCATGAGTGCCTGTGAGCCAATGATCTAGGTATGTGTGCAACTGACACGCTGTGTGAAGGCTTTCCTAGCTTCAGCTGCAACTTGATCTTGGAGGGGACCATCAGAGTGTGCACCAACTCTGCCTGGGGGAGAGTTACCCTATTCACAGTTAATGATGTTAAAAATAACTAGCTACAAGCTACAGCCTTTCAGCCTTGCCTGGGTTGAGCTGAAAGTCAGTTCCTCCCCATACAGACCTGTACGGCCTCCAGGCAATGGGGAACCACCTCAGTGACATTCCTTGGATGGCCTGGAGCAGAGATACACAACTGTGTGTCCTCAGCATACAGATGGCACTTATCTCTGGGTCAAAGGAAGACTTCGCCCAGCAGTTTCATGTAGATATGAAATAATGGGAGAAAGAGTTGAGCCCGGGACATCCTGCAAAGATTGGAACTGTTCCCTCCTATTAACCTAGGAGCCAACCTTGGAGGAAGGAACAGAACCACTGAAGAAATGCACTTCCTGACTTCCCCCTCGACCCAGAAGGATGCTGTTATCAGTGGCATCAAAACCTGCTGAGATATAAAGGAGAGCCCATCTGGATATAACCACTCCCATACCCAGCTCACCAGAGGTAATCCAAAAAGACGATTGATGCCACTAGATTACAGGTAATTCTTGACTTACAACAGTTAGGGACTGTTTGAAGTTACAAGAGACATTATAAAAGTTGACTTATACTTGTTTTTCACTATTACGAGCATCCTCATGGTTGTGTGATTAAAATTGAGATATGCTGGGCCACTGACTCATATTTATGACACTTGCAGTATCTTGGAAGTCACGTGGTCAACTTTTGCGACCTTTTGACAAGCAAAGTCAATGGGGAAGCCAGATTAAACTTAACAACTGTGTCACTATCTGTAGTGATTCACTTAACAACTGTGGAAAGAAAGGCCATAACATGAGGCAAAATTCACTTAAATTATTTGATCATATTACGTCTGGGTTCTTTCAAGTGAACAGTCTTCCATTTTGTTTCCAGATTCCATTTAGATTGCTATCTTTATTTAGGACAATTCTAAACAGTTTGGGATACCTGAAAAGATTGTCTTTTCATTTGAAGATTGAAACATGAACAATTGTGTAATCTGTCTAAATCTTGAGGCAGCCAAATTATCATTCCTTTTACTCCTCAGTTTTGGAACAGTCTTATCAAAGAGGTTTGTCTGATGCCAGTCTTGTAGTTTTCAACAGCGCAGAAAACCTTGCCTGTCCATCCCAACTCTTTTAAATACCTTGGATGTTTAATTTCAATTTCTTATTTGGGGTGCTTACTTATACATGTAGTCCTTGCTTAATGACCTCTTATGGAGCAACCATTCAAATGTAAGACTGGTCTTCAAAGTTCTGGCCATCCTCGTGTTCCCATGGTCGTGTGACTGCAATCGGGCGGCTCTGTGACTGGCTCAAAATTATAACATTAAAACAGGTATGTGACCACCATTTGCAAGCTTCACTGATGAACTCTGACAAGCAAAGTCAACAGGGGAAGCCAGCAGGAAGTCACCAATGGTCACTATGTGACACCATACTTAACAATAGCAGAATATTTGTTTAACATTGATGACTGGAATTACTGGAACTGCCATCATTAAGTGGCCTAGTCAGGAACCCCATTGCTTTACGACTACAATACTTAGTAATGGAAATTCGTTAAGTGAGGACTATCTGTATTGTCACATTTTATATTACTTTGAACTTATTTGCTTTGTGTTCTATTTTGTATGTACTTTGTGTATAGGTATGTCTCTCTCCCCATCTCTCCCCCTATCCCTGTGTGTGTGTGTGTATATATCTCTCTCTTTCTCTGTATGTGTACACACACACACACACACACACACACACACACACAAACAGAAGGGTTTATATATGTTTGCTTATTTAAAGCAACCCAAGAACATTAATGTGGAGCAGCATGCAAATGTCACGATCGGGCAAAGAAAACACAGCTTAATTTGTTTTCACCCATATTTATACACATCATTAGTATATGCGTTAATGTCACTATTCTGCAAAAATATTTTTCATCCTGGAAAATCATTCAGCAAACCATTCAAACTGCTGACTGACCAAAACAATAACGGCCCTTCTTTGTGGCATTTAGCCGGTCTATGTAGGAATACAATGAGCCTGATTTTATTCAAAAAATTCAGTTTGAAAACTATCCTGTTCCCTAAAGCAATCCCCAATACTCCTTAAGAAGCTATGGGGATGGGGGGGTGGGGAGGAATCAGATTACACTTAACCAAGTTGTGTAGATGTTATGAGACTGTAACTTCTAAAAATAACTTGGTAAGTCAATTCAAGTAAACGTCAAATCAAGATCTCACCTTCGATATAATCCAGTACTTGTGTGTTATATAATTCAGCTTTCAAATGATCAAACTGACATCGTTGTATAAAAATAAAAATAAAAAGCTTGCACACAAAAAGACTTATGTACTTTCAATGGATTTCTGCCTCGCAAGTTTATCCCATCCTATTATGTCTGGCATTTGTTAGAGCTATTACATTATGCTGCATTTTAGAATGCCTCAGGCTGGATAAAATGATAATAAATCATATGAATAAATATGCTCGCCAGCTACATTAATAAAGAGTCGCAATGGGAAGGTAGATTTTGATATTATTCTTCCCCTCCTAATGCAACATTCAAGAAGCAAACGTGTAGTACCTAGTTAGATATTCTTGCAAATGAAAGGACAAAGGAAAAGGGACGTTATAATTTCCAGAATATTTCCGCCTCTTGAGTTGTTTTCAAAAACAGCCACGTCTTGCCACAATGAAACATTTATTGTAACAAAATTGAGAGTTAGTTTGGAGTGATAGCTAATAATTTGCCTGAGGCTAGCCAGTAGGAATTGGAACCAATAGCCAATATTCTTTTCCACTACCATCAAACTGGGTCCTTGCTGACATGTAACTACTGAAAGCCAGACATAATGACCAAAATAACAACTAAACAATGCCTCAGGGAAAGCCCTTATTAAATAGCGATTGGGACACCTAATCAGTTAAGTTCCAGGTAAAGCGGTATTCACAACAATCTCAATTATTTAAAATAATATATACTTGGCACACATGCACATGCCATTCCAGTTATTTTAAAAAAAAATTATCACAGATATCTATATTGATGTCTGTGGAGCAAAAAGAGGATCCTTATGCACGGAATTAAGAAACTGAGTTTTTATGTTATTACTTCAAACCCTGATAGCAGCTACATACCTAATCACAAAACATACATTGAAGACAATTCATCCGTATTGCTTGTCCCTGTAGAATTGTTTCCATAACATTATGATTTTACTGATCTGTATATTTATAGACAGTTCAGATTTCTTTTTTGCTGAAATCTCATTGGTAATAAAATCTAAGTAACATGGGGCCGAATTGAATCCCAGAGCTTTGGTGGAGATGAAATCTTCAAGAATCTTCCAATGCTGAAAAATTTTAAATGTATCTCTTCATAGTTAAAGGAAATTGTAATTGCAGAAAAGTTTTTCTTTAAGCTTTGCCAAGAGTAAAAGAAAAATCCACATATTATGAAGAAAGGACTTTTTCTGGTCATAATATTCAGGTGCCTGGAATGTTTTAAGTTCCTCACCTGAGTTTCTCTCACCTGCATATCTTGCAATTGAGTCTCTCTCTTTTTTTGAAAGAAAACAAACAAAATATTGCTGCCCCAAACTGGATTACTGTTATAATGGAGCACCTGACAATGCATATAATAGAATTTGCAATCCTTTGCTTGTCACTCTCATTTTGATCTAGATCCACATAAGAGGCACTGAAAGTCCTCTGCTGTGTATCCCAAATCTGGAAACCTGAGTGCAGTTGTAACAGCTGGTAAGGAAGAAGGATAAACAAGATTGCTATAGACACTTTCCCAGATCTGATTTGATTTTAGAAGGACGGTCACTAACAATGCTTGGAATTCATTTATAACACAGAGAGAATCTAGGAAACGGCTGCCCTATTCCTTCTATATTTTTTTATCTTGCACTGAACTCCAGCACTGCCTTCAAAGAACAACTGCTGAAAACTATTCCAATTCTATACAGATAGTCCTTGACTTACGACCAAAATTGAACCCGACATTTCCGTTGCCAAGTGACAATTCTTAAATGAGCTTTGCCTCATTATATCATCCTTCTTGCCACAGTTGTTAAGTGAATCACTGCACTTGTTAAGCTGGTTGTTAAGTGAATCTGGCTTCTCCATTGAGTTTGCTTGTCAGAAGTATCAAAAGGTGATCACATGACACACACACACCCCGGGACACTGCAACTGTCATAAATGTGAACCAGTTGCCAAGCCTCCAGATTTCGATCACGTGACCACAGAGATGCTACCACAACAGCCCTAAGGGTGAAGAACAGTCGTAAGCCACTCTTTTCAGCCCTGTTGTAACTTTGAGCGGTAACTAAACAAACTGTTGTAAATCAAGGACTACCTGTAGCACAAAGCTTCTAAGAGGCCACGTTTCCCAAAATCAAAGATAAACTGCTAATGTCACGTTGCAGATGATCAAGTTTGGGGAGTGAACCTGGCATCAGAAGGAAGAAATAACAGAGACGGCGCAGAAGGTACGAGGGAAAGGGGGGAATGAATGACAGAGCACGCACAACCAGACTGGAAAGAACTGAGATAGCAATCCATATGGACTTCGACTATCAGGATTGGCACTGGCACCGCCTTCTGCTTTTCAACTAGAAGTCCCCAGGCCAAAGAAATGAGACATGTTTCACCTCCCTAAATCCATCTCAGAAACACAACCTCATGATGCAGCGGGTAATTTCTGAAAGCAAGGGACTCCCGCTTCATACTTTGAGTTTGCTGAGAGGTGCTTATTTTTTTTTCTTCCCTCGAGGCTGAGTGGCAAGGTAGCTGTGAAGCTAACAGGGAATTATGTTATTATGCATAACAGATTCATGAAAAGTGAGATTTGGTGAATGGCTTGGGGAAAGTGAAGTTTGAATGAGAATTAAAGGGGTGGGGTGGGGTGGGGGTGTTTGAGAAATGTGACTTTCCCTAGCATCTGCAGGTGCTGAAGTGGTGCCAAGATGACCTGGGATCAGGCTTACTTTGCATTTCTAGGTGGCCAGAAGGTGGCACATTTGATTTCAGACAGTTGACTTCTAGGCAGAAATTGGCATCTGCAAACTCTTAATGGGTTTTCAGCTCAGATAGTATCCTAGATTCTGGTCCCGATAGTTATGTTAACTGCATTGAACATATTGATTGGATGGGGTACAAGCAAAGGTGATATTCATCAGATTCTCACCAGTTCTGGAGAACCGGTAAAGGAAATTTTGAGTAGTTTGGAGAATGGGTAAATACCACCTCTGAATGGCCCCGCCCCCATCTATTCTCTGTCTCCCGAGTCCCAGCTGATCGGGAAGGAATGGAGATTTTACAGTATCCTTCCCCTGCCATGCCCACTAAGCCACGCCCACAGGACTGGTAGTAAAAAAAAATTGAATCCCACCACTGGGTACAATATATTCTTGGGTGTGGCTGCTGTAGACTTCAGCCACACGATAACGGATTTTGTTCATGCCATTAAGTGATCCTCGTGCAACTAAGCTGACACTATATTCTCATTTTCAAGAAAATGTAAGTCTAGCTTAGAACAACGAGAGCCTCTCTCTGAGCTAAGGAGAAAGCTAGGGCAAACTACTTCCAATTTTTTTTTCAAAGACCACTTCAAGGACTACGTCCATGCAGTCACCAGTAATCAAGACTGACTTAAAAGCTAGTAACAACACTGGTCCGTAATAACCATGGATATGGCTTAGGTTTTAATATAGGAATTGTGATTATAGAAAAAATAGTTTTGTCAGTGCAAAGCATGGCAGCACTATACTGTAAACTAGATAAATTGCAGGGGAATTCCTCTTCTGTGTGTATGACAAACACTGGCTGAAGGCTCAGCTCAATCAGTTTTCCAACAGTCAGGTGACTGAAAGTATGTTTAAATACTAGGTCCGTGATGGCGAATCTATGGCACAGGTGCCAAAGGTGGCACAGCGCCCTCTCTGAAGGTATGTGAGCCGTCGCCCCAGTTAAGCTCCGCCGTGCATGCACACATGCCTCCCACTGGCCAGCTGGTCTTCGGGTCTCTGCCATGCAAGCATGGGAGTGGGACACATACACGGGTGCATTGCATTTGGGGGGTTCAGGCGCAAGCGCGCATTTGCACATGCAAACACATGCTTTGGGCATTCAGTCCGTAAAAGGTTAGCCATCACTGTACTAGGTCATTCATCAAGGTATGGTATTCATTTGTTCACATTGGTTGGAATAGGGGCTTCCCTATTCTGTTTCATTATTACAATTATAATAACTTGCCTATGTCCACAAAACCTCACAAATATACTATATTCTTTGATTAAAAAACAATCTAGAAACACTAGCAAAATAAATCTCCTGCAAAATAGTCTACGAAAAAAACAACAACAAAGGAAAAACTTAAGGAGTGGCAGCAATATCACAGATATAAATAAACAAAAATACAAACTCAAGCAAGCCACAAAACTAGCTAAAACAACAACAAACAAAATGTTTTAAAGGTTCCATTGAAAGTTAACTGAATATATAATATGAGGAAGAAATTGCACGAATTTGGGAAGCTCCTATTTACACACATAGCTGTATCCAGCTGTGTTGTCATCTCTATTCTGTAGTAAAAGACAGTTCTGGCTATTGAAGCCCTCTCTACTAAATTATAATGCTCTGCTTTTCAAATGGAAAATAACATTTTCTAGAATGAGTGATCCTTCAGCTGTGCCAGGAAAAGGTGTCAGACTTCACTTCTTCCTCTACCTCCAAACTTCCACTAGATATTTCTTCAGCGAACCACATTTTCCCCCAATGAATTTGGGGAAAGATGCTGAACACTGAATCTTGTAAAGGACATTTTTGACCAGAGGTAATGTTCTGAAAAAATGTGAAGAAGCATTTTAAAAGATGTTCGCACACATGCATACCTGAAAGAAAGCAGTATCACTATTGCAATTCACTAATGTGAATGAGAGATGGAGTTTACGAATGTTCTGGTGGTACTTTAGCCCAAATTTCTGAATGGCTTCTCCCAGATTTTAATGTAGATGTTAATATGGGGTACAAATTTTGACACTGGTTACTAATGAAGTAGAACCTATGGTGAAACTAAACAGCCCATCCCACACAACTAGAAACTTGAATATATCATGCCAGAATATATTTTTTTCTTCCTTGGTTCAATCATGAATGATTCTTGGAGGATGGCTGGAGAAGTCCCTGAAATTTTCTTGGCAATGTTTTTCAGAACTGAATGTCTTCTTTCTAGGGCTGAGATAAACTGACTAGTCCAAGACCACCCAGTCAGTTTTGTGCCCAACGTGGGATCAAAGCTTCTACTTTCTAGACCAGTGATGGCTAACATTTTTGCATGCCAAAAGCAGGGGTAGCGGGGAGGGATCGCACAGAATTGTGAGTGTGGGCATGCATGCACATGACCCCCACACACTCCCCCCACGTTTGGCGTGCAATGGCATGGTGGACCCATTTTTCGTCCTCCCCAGGCTCAAGAGGCTTTCTAGGACGCTGGGGAGAGAAAAAGGGCCTTCCCCGTCCCTCCGGAGGCCGGAAACGGCCCGTTTTCTGATTTCCGGGTTTCCTGTTGGGCCGTTTTTCTCCCTCCGGAAGCTTCAGGAGGTTTCCCTGAAGCTTTCAGAGGGCAAAAAACAGCCCAACACGCAAACCATAAGTCTGTTCCTGAACTTCTGGTTTGTGCATTGGGCAGTTTTTCACCCTCCTGAGGCTTTAGGAGGCTTCCCTTAAACCTCCAGAGGGCAAAACATGGCCGAAAATCAAGGCTGAAATCAGCTGGCCAGCATGCGCGTGGACGTGGGAGCTGACAGGGCAATGCCTCGCATGCCGTCAGAAATTGCTCTGCGTGCCACCTGTGGAATGTGTGCCATAGGGTTCACCATCATGGTTCTAGACTAACTCTTTTTACACTGGCTACAGCAGTAGACTTAATTCTGAGTTGCTTTCGTGAGTTGTTCTAGAGGCATATTATGGGAAGAGTATTGAAGAAGTGGAAGAGTATTGAAAAAGGTGAAAACAAGAACCAATCAATCCTTATTACCCACATTCACCATCTAGTCAATAATGTAAGTTACACATCCGAACGGTGCAACAGTTCTCTCATAAAATGACCACGCATAATTTATATTAAAATCAAATTTAAAACATCATTCATTTAGAACTGCCTGAATTCAGGTGCGATCAGCCGCCAAAACAAAGAACCGCATGGGAGTTACTTATGAGCAGTTTTCTTATTATTCCTCACATACAGAAATCTTGCCAAATTAAAGCAACTCTTTGCATTACTATAAATATATTCTGGGAATCACTAATGAGGAGCCATTTTAACTCTCTTCCTTCTGATCAATTATTCCTTATACTTTGCTCTCTGAAATGCAACCCCTCTATCCAGACTACATTCCACCACAGGTGTCTACCTTCCTTCCAGGATTTTGCTGGAAAATTTCTTGGCCAAGAAGGGTGGGCGGTGTTGCAAAAAGATGTTAGCAGTCCTTCATTCTTCAAACAAATCCCAGATTTTTAAAGTTAATATCCAAGATAAATGACAAGCCATAATTTTTGCCTTATCCATCTTAGTTTCCAACAAAATTGCTGTATCTAAGATGAAACTAATGCAAGTGATATTTATCTACAAAACGTAGTGCTAATTGGTCAGAGACCTTTCACTAATTGATTCCATAAAACAATATGCAAATGATTCTTCACATAAAAAAAATCCACTGGTGGCACTCCTCTGATGTAATAGTGGTAGATATGAGTTCTTCATCATTACTGTCACTACTGCTATGTCAAAAAGTTGTGTTTTTTTAAAACTACAATGGATAAACACTCATCATGAATCTTCTACCAGCAGTATAATAGATTTTGATGGACCCATTTCACTTTGTGCAATCCCTGGAAAACCAGACATGTAGTACCTGTAAGAGTTAATGGATATTATAATATAATATAATATAATATAATATAATATAATATAATATAATATAATATAATATAATATAATATAATATAATATAATATAATATAATATAATATAATATAATATAATATAATATAATATAATATAATATAATATAATAATATAATATAATATAATATAATATAATATAATATAATATAATATAATATAATACAATACAATACAATACAATACAATACAATACAATACAATATAATATAATATAATATAATATAGCAACTCCTTTAAGTTACAGAAAAAAAATTCACATGATGTAAGAAACTACAAACTACTTCTGTTAAGTACTTTTTGCTTTTAGCTGCAAGAATGACTTGTCTATGTGGCCTCTTTTGAATCAGCAATGTAGACATAAGCTAGGTGACTTCAAGCTAGTCCATTTCTCTCAATCTAATTCACTTCACAGGATAGTTATTGTGGGGGAAAATAGAGGAGGGAAGAACGTTAATTATGTTTGCCTCCTTGAGCTATTTATAAAAACAATAAAGGCGGGATAAGAAATGAACAAACAAAAATAATAAAAGCAGAGTAGACTTAGAGTGAATGATTCTTCTCAGGAGTGGGAAATATAAACTAACTGTATATAAAGTAATTTTAACCAAACTTTTTTAGCAATAAACAGGAAACCATCTATTGGTAATATATGGAATTCCAAGCAGAAGGACTATTTTATTCATAACTCAGTTAGATAATACTTATTTCCTGCTTGATTGATTGATGGCTAAATTCACACTTAAGTGTTTCATAAATGAAAGACGTTTCTAAATTTTGAATTCCAATCTTGAAAATAATTGTTTATCATTTTGCTTATATGCAGAGAAAGCAGCTTTTCTCTGTATGAACTTTAAGACTGTGATAATGATCCAAATGGTTGCCTCTGTCCTTTAAGGACACTGGCAATTATTGTCATCATTCTTCGTGCTGGCAGTTCAAGTTGCTTAAAACTTTGATAATGATTACTTGACTGCATTTAAATGAAGGTCATTTATCCTTCCATTTCCTACTCATATAGTGCCTTTCCATTCAATGTGCCTCAAGGCCCCTATCAAAATACACTAATCAGTATACAAAATTATATTGAAGCAAATAACCTTGTCACAAATGCCATTATGCAGTGAAAGCTAAATAAAAAAATAATAGCTTTCATCTATGTATTTAAAATATATATACCTCCACTTAATGTCAAGCATTTTGAAGAATGAAGGAATACAGCTGATAAATGGAGATTTCACAGTCTATTTTAGGATAAAAATATTACCATATCAGAATGTTCATTTGGCCAAAAAATATTGGAGGCATTTGAGAAAGTACATTTGGTGGTGCTATAATGCCAAAAATATAGCAATTGCAAATGAATGGAATAGAATGGAATAACAGAATTGGAAGGGACCTTGGAGGTCTTCTAGTTCAACCCCCTGCTTAGGCAGGAAACCCTATACCACTTCAGACAAATGGTTATCCAGCATCTTCTTAAAAATTTCCAGTGTTGGAGCATTTACAACAGTGGTGGATTGCAGGCGGTATGCCCTGGTACGGGCATACCGGTGCCTACTGGGAGCACCGGGTACCGTTCTGGTATGGTGCTCCAGAGGGCCCACCTGCCTGCCCAGCTCCTTACCTGTATTTGAGCTCTTCGGCGCTTCTGCGCACAGAGCGTACGGTACCTGCGCGACACTCCGCCAAGCAGCTGGAGCGTCGCGGAGGCATCACGGAAGCATCGCAAGGGTAAGGATGCATGCGCGTGCTGCACATGTGTGCTGCGCATGTGCATGTGTGGGACACCGGGCCCCATTGCACTGTACCAGTTGTAATGGGATCCGGAACCCACCACTGATTTACAACTTCTGGAGGCAAGTTGTTCCACTGATGAATTAAGGTTTAAGGTTTAAGGTTTATTGGGATTTATATGCCGCCCTTTTCCCTGAGGGGACTCAGGGCGGCTTACAACCACAGGGGAAGGGGGTGCAAGGTCAAAAACAAAACAATATGTGCACAAAGAAAAAAATAATAAAACACAACTTTCATTCAGCAATCAAACACTCGGGCGGGTAATTGGAAGCCTATCCCCAGGCCTGCTGGGAGAGCCAGATCTTGAGGGCTGCGCGGAAGGTCTGGATAGTGGTGAGGGTACGGATCTCCATGGGGAGCTCGTTCCATAGGGTCGGGGCAGCAACAGAAAAGGCTCTCCTCCGTGTAGTCGCCAGTCGACATTGACTGGCAGATGGGATTCGGAGGAGGCCCAGTCTGTGCGATCTGATTGGTCGATTTAGGGAGGTAATCGGCAAATTTTGGTTTGGTTTTGGGGATTTCCCAACTTTTGTCTTGGATGGGGTTGCATTTCCTCACTGAAGAGTGGTGTAAAATTTGGAGGGTATCGTGGACTTCCCATTTAGATTGGAGGGTGGAATTCCTGTTCTGTCAGGAAATTTCTCCTTATTTCTAAATTGTTTCCCTCCCTGATTAGTTTCCACCCATTACTTTTTCTCTTGCCCTCAGGTAATTTGGAGAATAGTTTGACTCCCTCTTCTTTGTGGCAGTCCCTGAGATTTTGAAACGCTGCTATCATGTCATAATACCCTTTTCATTAAACTAGACATACACAGTTCCTGCAATCGTTCTTTATGTTTTAGCCTCCAGTCCCCTAATGGCTTCTAACAACTTATCAAACTGAACAGCCAACTAGACTGATCAACAAATCTAGTCTATCCTGATAAAAAAAATAGTTTGAATATTTTAAGGAGCACAACTTACTGCAAACTGTAATTTTTTCATTCAGTTGGCTCATCCAAAAAGTATGACATTTCTTAACACAATTACGGGCAGTGCACATATTTGACCAAACTCAACAGTGGCTCAGACAAATGCATTTACTTCTACTTTCACTTTATAAAGATTTCATAAAAGATATATCTGGGGCCCCTGGTTTTGGGGATTTCCCAACTTTTGTCTTGGATGGGGTTGCATTTCCTCACTGAAGAGTGGTGTAAAATTTGGAGGGTATCGTGGACTTCCCATTTAGATTGGAGGGTGGAAGATGGTGACACTCTGTGGAGTCTCCAGAGGCTGATGATAAATTATTATTTTTAACAAGTAGTTTTTATTATAGCAGATTCTGGCATGAACTCACAGAATGATCCAAAAACATCAGCCTTAGGTCAAGTTCACCTCACACATATGTGCTAATCATTCCTGATTCTAGGGGGCGGTGCTCATCTCTCTTTCAAAGCGAAGAGCCAGCGCTGTCCGAAGACATCTCCGTGGTCATGTGGCCAACATGACTAAATGCCGAAGGTGCACGGAACACTGTTACCTTCCCACCAAAGTGGTTTCTATTTTTCTACTTGCATTTTTACGTGCTTTCAAACTGCTAGGTTGGCAGAAGCTGGGACAAGTAATTGGAGCTCACTCTGTTATGTGGCGCTAGGGATTCAAACCTCTGAACTGCTGACCTTTCTGATCAACAAGCTCAGCGTCTTAACAACTGAGCCACTGCATCCCCTTAGAACCGATATTTAACATTATATTCCTGTTTGCTTTACAGTATTTAAGCATAATAGAGTGTATGTGTCCATGTCTGTTTAAGTAGAAGTAGAAGTATAATCTTTATTGTCATTGTACTTAAATACAACGAAATTGGTTTTAACCTCAGTGGTGCAAAATTATAACAGAAACGAAAAAAGAAAGAAAAAGAAAAAAAAACTAGTGTGTGCATGGAGTGATTGTGGTTGTATTTAAAAGTCTCACAGCCCCAGGATAGAAACTATCTTTAAACCTGTTTGTTTGGCTGGCTATACTTTGATGTCTTCTGCCTGATGGTAGAAGTGCAAAGAGACACTGACCAGGGTGTGAATCATCTCTGAGTATCTTCCTTACTCTCCTAAAGCAGCGAGATCTGGCGATGTCATCCAGTGGTGTCAGAGGGCAACCAATGGTTTCTTGTGCCAAATTGATCACTCTCTGTAGTGCCTTCCTGTCCACAGCTGTTAAACCAGCATACCATACTGTAATACAATATGTGAGGACACTTTCTATGGTGGAACGATAGAAAGAGGTCATCAGCCATTGTTCCACCTGATTTTTTCGCAGAACTCTAAGGAAATGAAGTCTCTGTTGGGCCTTTCCAATCACCAGAGACGTGTTGTTTTTCCAGGTGAGATCTTGACTAATAAGCACTCCCAAGAATTTAAAAGAGGAAACCCTCTTCACACAGCCCCCTCGATATACAGTGGGGCAGGTTCCTCTCTGTGCTTCCGGAAATCTAGCACCATCTCCTTTGTCTTACTAGTATTTCGATGTAAGTTGTTTCTTGAGCACCAAGAAATATATGTTCATATTCCCAACTGCAACAGGCACAGTTTCGGGGCTTTTCAAATATAATGGAACTAATATTGCTCATTAGAAACACAGTCCTTTTGCAAGAATAGGTTAAAAGTGAATAAATACATTAAGAAAAAGAAACCTGACAAGTTAGCTGAGAACTTCAGTCATATAATTATTGCCTATCCAGGTCTAGCCACATCAAATCCGCTGTAATTGTTAGAGGGGATTCTTCATCATTACAGCCAAGTGTCATATTGAATATCATCAGTAATTTCTACTTATGTAATGTTAAATAGACCACAAATTAATTTTAGCTATTTGCTCATATGGAAACTAAAAGTTTAAAGAAAAATAATATGCAGATAGCTGGAAAAAGCAAAGACTGACAGACTAAGTAAAGGGGAAAACCAGATTATGTAATTAGAAAAATACAAAAGTGTCTAACAATCACTGTAATTGTAATTAATTGTAATTTAATAAATTTATATGCCGCCCAATCCCGTAGGACTCCGGGCGGCTTACAAAAACAAGACTAAGAAGATAAAAAGTTAAAAATAAAGAGAGAGGAAATGAATTTAAAAGCAACGCAACATCCACTCAATCTTGGTGGGGCCGGACCTCATTCGTGAGGTCAACAGCCCCAGGCCTGCTGGAATAGCCAGATTTTAGTGGCTTTTCGGAAGGCCGAGAGAGTGGGAAGGGTCCCACTAGAACCTCAGAATGAATTGGGAAGGTTTATTTGAAAATTACAGGTAGTTCTTGACTTACAACAGTTTGTTTAGTGACTGTTTGAAGTTACACCAGGACTGAAAAAAGTGAGCTATGATCGTTTTTCACATTTACGACCACTGCTGCATCCCCATGGTCTCGTGATCAAAATTCATACCCTTGGCAACTGACTCATGTTTATGGCGGTTGCAGTACCCCAAGGTCAAGTGATCATCTTTTGCGACCTTCTGAGAAGCAAAGTCAATGGGGAAGCCACTTAACAATCATGTTACTAACTTAACAGCGGCAATGATTTGCTTAACAACTGCAGCAAGAAATGCTGTCAATAGGGCAAAATTCACTTAACAAATTTCTCACTTAGCAATGGAAATTTTGGGCTCAATTCTGGTCGTTTTAAGTCGAGACTACCTACATACTATTCTCACTTTATATTTTAAAATAAGTTTTAGCAATCAATTAAAGACTATGCACTTTACAAACTGATGTTGGAAATAGAACAGAATAGAATAACAAGAGTTGGAAGGGAGCTTGGAGGTCTTCTAGTCCAACCCCCTGCTTAGACAGGAAACCCTACACCACTTCAGACAAATGGCTATCCAATATCTTCTTAAAAACTTCCAGTGTTGGAGCATTCACAACTTTTGGAGACAAATTGTTCCACTGATGAATGGATCAGGAATGTCAGGAAATTCCTCCTTAGTTCTAAGTTGCTTCTCTCCTTGATTAGTTTCCATCCATTAAAATAGAAGTGGCTCTATTTAGATCCAAAAGTATGGCTGTCCAAATCACCAAATACAAATCCTACTGTATATTCTATTTCCCTTTGAAGCCATGAAATATGAGCAATTGTATTTTCTTTGCCGCTTCAAAACAGATGCACTGAATTCTGGTGAGGGGAAAAGTTGACATGGGCTCAGATATCACCACCACCACCCCTCACTGAGAGGAAAAGTGCTGTGAAGTCATTTGGAATATGAGCCACAGAAAATAGTACTTCCAGGAAGAGAGTGACCACTAACATTAACCGGTTCAAACTGTTTCAGTAATATGTCAAGTGTCTGGCCTGCTCCCCTGTCAAGATTTAGTCACCATTAACTCAGAATTAATTAGTTCCACTTTAACATGGAAGTTGAGTTTTTAGCTGGCAAAAAGTCAAGTACGGGACCAGGCTACCAGTAATCCAAAGATTAGAGATATTATCCTCCTCTGAAAAATTGCCTAAGCAGCACTAGGCTAGAGGATGAGTGATGCACCCCCTGCTACTTTATTGTCCTTAGTGAATAAGGCTACAGGGCAACAAGAAAAGTGTATTTGTGCACGCGTGTTTGTGCATATGCTGCAGGGGAAGCATAAATAAGATGCTAGGATTCCAAGTAACACCCCCAACGAAAGAAGACTCTGAGGCTTGGGTTTCCTCAAAGTTCCATTTTATTAGTGATGTCATATTGGCACATTTGGGAAAACCCGAATCTGAAAGTTTGCAGGTTTTCCCTACCCAAAAGAAAGTCCAAGCCCTTGCCTAGAACCCACAAGTCTATCACAGGATCCAATTGGGCACCATCCAAAACTGGAGATTCCTCCCAGTCACACCATCGCAGCTGCAGGGCAAGGTGTCCTTGACTCTCTGAGAAAAGAATGTTATTTTGAATA
Organism: Thamnophis sirtalis; assembly: GCF_051295495.1. Classification (NCBI taxonomy): domain Eukaryota; kingdom Metazoa; phylum Chordata; class Lepidosauria; order Squamata; family Natricidae; genus Thamnophis; species Thamnophis sirtalis. The sequence continues at coordinate 28,443,005 of NW_028261381.1, read as the reverse complement.
TATATCACCCATGCTCTATATAATCCCCCCTCCCATTTTCCCCACAGCAGAAAATGTGGCAGTCCTGCAGGCCCAATGTAAAAGATGGCTTCCAGGTCTGACAAAAGAATAAATATGGTGCTAATAAAATTTATCTCCAAATGTGTCACTCTTAAACGGAATCATAATGTGCATCTCTAAACTAGAACCTTCTGCCAGTCACGATTCCTGTGTTGATTTTCCTGTCTATTTTTGCTGAAAGACGAGGAGTTCACTCCTGTCTAATTTACTTCTGCTTAAACACACACAAACACACACACACACACACACACACACACGGAGTGAAAGCCCACTGGCACATTTTTTTTTCCTTTTAGTCGCATGCATTACATCTAAATCTATATATAAAATCCATAGTGTAGTTAAGTTGCAAATTGGTTTGAAGTGGCTTTACATAAGTGACATAATTAATGAGAACAGAAATGTAAATATCTGCATATGTACAGTGCAGGTGGGATTTGCTCCCTAAGCAAGGGAAGAGAGATGGTAAGAGTTAGAAAAAGGAAGGAAAGCCTTCTTCTGGTCATGCTTGAAGAATTAAAAATGAAAAACCAAAAAAGACAGGAGGCTGCGCATCTGGTATATTGCGTTCTGATATGAAAACATGCCGCTACATTCATCCAGTGGGTACAAAGTTGTAGCAATGCTTGAAGAAAATAAAGCTAACTAGAAACAGCAATTGGCCCTACTTCAGCTCATAAGAGACAATAAACGTGTACAATCAAATATAATCCAATGCCAGAGAGCATCAGGAGATGATCAAGAAAGTAGGTTGTCAAAAGGAAGACAAAAAGGAAAGAGGACAAGAGTGACCAACAGAAGGTATTCTGCATTTCTGAAAGTCAGAAACAGCTTTCAGGCCCACATAGAAATCGCTGGCTTTGGGCCTTTGTGGGAAGAAAAAGTGACCATTATGGACACAAAACAGGATGATGGGTCACGGAAAAACAGAGATTATATAGTTTTACCTGGAAGAAATGAAATGTTGTGAGAACTGGTGACTAACTAATGCAAGAAACTAAAGCAAATGCATAATGACAATTTTCATTGATTTGTGAAACGTTCTTATGAAGGCTCAAGGATGTGACAAAATAGCAATAGTACTTATATACTGATTCACAATGCTTTACAGCCCTCTCTAAGCAGTTTATAGAGTCAGCATATTGGCCCCCAACAATCTGGGTCATTTTACTGACCTCGGAAGGATGGAAGGCTGAGTCAATCTTGAGCCGGTCAGGATTGAACTGCTGGCAGGCAGCAGAATTAGCCTGCAATACTGCATTCTAAACACTGTGACACCAGGGCTCTTAAAATCATGTCTAAAGCTTAGCAAGTCCACTAACAGTTATCTTTTCTAGCTACCCCATTTCCCCCAAAATAAGACCTCCCTGGATAATAAGCCCAATTGGACTTTTGAGTGCATGCTTTCAAATAAGCCCTCCCCTGAAAATAAGACCTTCTCAAAAATATTGCAACACAGAAGCAGCCATGAGGTGACCACGCTCGCCACCTCCTGCACCTCAAAAATAATAATACCGCCCTGAAAATAAGGCCAAGCATTTATTTCAGAAGGCAAAAGAAAATAAAACCCTTATTTTAGAGGAAATACAGTAGGACATGCAGAAACAAATTAGATAGCAACAATATACAATTGTTAACTTTAAAGATTTAGGAAGGAAGCTGTAGTAATTAAGAGTTCAAGTAATCTTCTCATTACTCTTTCAAATCCACAGAAGATGACTGCAAATGGAAGGAGTAGATTGACTACACAAATAGTGTTGATGAGTAAAATTTAGTCTTATAGTTTGAATTATCTCCATAACGAACATGAACTATTAGCATGGGGTATATCTTAAAGAATTTGTAAAAATGCATTCAACCAAAGTTTAGCATGTTTCCACACATGTGTGTGTACAAGAAATTTATTGGTCAAAATGAGTTAAAGCCAGAAATGAATGCTAACAACAAAAACCAAAAAGATTAAGAATGTTTAGAATGTAATGAAAACATGTGTGATCGGCTTAATGAAGACAGCAATTAATAAAGAAAAGGCAAAGCTACTCAATCCCCTTTTTTGGTTCATCCCCCAAAAACTGTATGAATTCCACCAGGAAATTACAAAAAAGCAAAACGAAGGATCAGAATTGAAGCAAGACAGACACATGTTGAGTAAAGGAAAAAGAGAAAATACAGTTTATAAAAGTCCTGTTGGAAATAGGTCATTAGTGAAAAGCAAATCTGAGCTATAGCTTCAGGGATCCTGTTGGACATACATTGTCTGGACATTTTTCAATTAGGTTTCAAGCTAGGTTACATTATGGAGACAGCATTTCTTGCTCTTGTTGATGACCTGCAGTGGAGCCAGGATGGGGGAGGGTGTCTACGATTGTGCTCCTTGATCTCTCAGAAACTTTCTATACTAATCATGGTATTCTTTTGGACCAGTTGTGTAGTTTGGGGGGGGGGGCAAAATGGTAGTCCTCTTTTTGTGTGTGTGGTTAGTTTCAATCAGTGTTAATAGGGGGAGAGATCAAGTCCATGGTCCAACACCTATGGCAAATTAATAGAGCTCAATGCTTTCACCCGTTCTGTTTTAATGTCCACATGACACTACTAGTTGGAACCCCACTAGTTCAGGGTCAGGAATCATCCATGCATTGATGATAACCAACCCATGTGTGTGTGTGTGTGTGTGTGTGTATAATATGTATGTATGTATGTATGTATGTATGTATGTATGTATGTATGTATATATGTATATATGATGTATATGTGTATATATGTATATATGTAGATATGTAGATATGTAGATATGTAGATAGATAGAGAGAGATAGAGATAGAGATAGAGATAGAGATAGAGAGAGAGAGAGAGAGAGAGAGAGAGAGAGAGAGAGAGAGAGAGAGAGAGATCTCCGCACCACTTGACTTCCATCAGGCTGCACCAAGGTGGCGCAGTACTTAGAGTGCAGTAATGCAGGCTACTACAACTGACTGCTAGCTGCAGTTTGGCAGGTTGAATCTCACCAGGTTCAAGGTTGATTCAGCCTTCAATCATTCCGAGGTGGGTAAAATGAGAACCCAGGTTGTTGGGGTCAAGAGGCTGACTTTGTAAACCACTTCGAGAGGGCTGTAAAAGCACTATGAAGCGGTATATAAATCTAAGTGCTATTACTATCTCTGAGAAAAAGTGTCTCTTGGCAGAAAAGAAGCTGACTTGTTCTCGCCTTGTGTTCATTGTGGTCTGTGAGAATCACCTTGGGAGACAGGAGGAAGAGACAAAAGAGAAGTGTTTTCAGATTGAGCCGAGGTGGCACAGTGGTTAGATTGCTGTACTGCAGGCTACTTCAGCTGACTGTAGTTCTGCAGTTCGGCTGTTCAAATCTCACCGGCTCAAGGTTGACTCAGCCTTCCATCCTTCCGAGGTGGGTAAAATGAGGACTCAGACTGTGGGGGCAATATGCTGACTCTGTAAACCGCTTAGAGAGGGCTGAAAGCCCTATGAAGCGGTATATAAGTCTAACTGCTATACCTATTGCTATAGATTGGAAGATTAGCACCAGCCCTTCAAGGTAATCCAGACAAGAAGCACAAATTGTGAGTACCAATGCTACCTTTATTTAAGGTTATAGTAAAAAATCTTGCAAGTCTCAAACCATTTCCCCCTTCCCTGACTTTTATTTTCCAGAAAACTAAGAGGAGTCCCTACTGAGATGCTTCCCATGCCTTCTGTGGGCTGAGATATCTTTTGCACGACTGTTGTCAAGGCAATGTTTTTCTCTCCTGTCTTCCAAGATTATTCTCACAGACCATTACACCTTGCTTCAAGGATAGTTGGAGATTCCTGTTGGCATGTTTATTGCACAAATGAAGGATATTTCTTGCCATACCAATAAATGTAGATGAACCTGTCTTTTTTAAACTACTTCATATGTGTGTGTCTGCATTTGTATTTGTTCACATACAAACTAATTAATTGCCCCTTTCAGTTCAGAAATGCGGGGAATTCCATGGTACTGAAACAAGCAGGAGGTCAAAACCCTTGCTTTGTCCAACAGCCTTAATGGTCAAGGATGTTGTAGAGCAGTGTTTGGATGATGAATGTATTCCTAACTAGCAACCAGTAATAGTTAAAGGAACATCTACAATGAGAGGCAATAATTTTGCTGAAGGCAAACAAGTCTACACTGTGATAAGCTAACTTAGATAAAATATGGGAGACTTGTGATTTGCTTTCTCGGTATTTTTCTTTTGTTAGAGCATCCATAAAAGAAAGGTTACTCATTTTACCTTGTCAGCCCACAGCATCCTCCTGATCTAAACCACACATACATGAAAAAATAGATCCAAGTTCTGGATGAGAACTATCTGTCTGGGAAGATCTGTTGATTACACCGAGAGGTTGAGGGAGAAAGAAGACTATCAGATTGTTGTTGCTATTTTTATTAACTCTGCAAAAAGGCACTGTAAAAGAAATCTGTCATTCCAGAAACATGCAATTTGAAGAGCATGTATACAATATGAAGTGTTAGCTGATGAAAATAGTAGCTGGTGTACCTCAGGATTTCTCAATGCCTTCATTTTTGGAGATAAAAAGATAGATTTTTATTTTTTTATGCCTTTATTAAAAATAACGTTTCTTTTTTTTGTATTCATTGTTCATTTGAAGTTTTTTGGTATATGGATTTTTAGTGGAGCTATGTACATTAAAATTGCACTAGAAGATGTGATGGCAAAAGGTTTAGGAACATATTGTCTACATTTTGAAAATACAGTAAGCTCCAAAACGTTGCCAAGTGATTTCCTCTGATCCCTATTGCAAAGTTATTTGCTAGTTTCCAGTGTTCTTCTTTAGGACATGCTCAACAACGTTTCCTAGATATTAAGGAGAGAACTGTAATTGATAGCAAAGTACTTGCTTTAAATACATGAATTTCAGAATTTAACTCTTGGCCATTCTAGGCAGGATTAGAAAAAACTTGGTTTGAAACTCTGGCAAACCATTGCAGGTGAATGTGGTGAATATTGAACTAATTAGATAAAGAAATAGAACCGTTTTCTTGACAAATCTCAGGAAGTTCTCAAAACTGTAAACATTTAGTGTTACAGTCAATCAATCAATCAATCAATCAAATCCAGTACATTCTTTAGAATGTTGGTCTGTGTCTCTATTACAGGATATGATATCAGACAACACAGCTGGCATGCAAGAAAAATGTGTTCTGCAGATGCTCATGGAAGCAGTTGATTCTAGTAAAGTCCTTCCTGCTGGACAGGTTAAAGGAAATGCAACCTAAAGGATCATAAAGAGGACCAAAGATTTTATGTTCACATCTGGTTTAGACAGATATTCTGGTAGCTGAGGCAACTTCTTCCAGATTAAATTTTACTGAAGATTTAGTAATTGTTTGATATAGCTAAACATATTTCATTATATCATCAAAGTTTTTTAATTATTATATATGTTTTTTTTTTTAAAAAAAACCTTTGGATACTTTAACAAAGCAAATGTCAATCAGCTTTGTGAAAACACAATATATGGAAGAGATAACGAAGGGTATTGCCCGTAATTGGTAGCAGTCATTCTTCTACCATAAAGCATTGTTAAGCTCTTACAATATAGATAGAGCAGAAAAATGAAGGCAGGTTTGAAAGTAGAAAGAGCAAAAGCAATCCTGCAGAGTTATTATTTTAAATTGCAAGGCCAAAGGCTCGAAGGGTAAAGGTTTTTGTGATCTGAACTCCTAATTTCAAGTTGGGAAGGTGCAGCAACAGGTAAAAAATAAAATAAAAAGAGCGTTTTGTGCTATGTGGAATTATGAATAGAGGCGATAAGAAACTTTTTTTTTTTTTTTTTTTACAATGGTTCCCCCAAAGTGAAAACACTGTTCAAGCTCATCCTATAGAAAATGGCAATCTGGAAAGTATAAGAAGTTGACTAGATAAACTATTTAGCAAGATTTTCTTCACATAGGCACTTGAAGAAAAATTCATCATGTAGAGGTGGCATACTTGACTGAAGGTCCTGGAAGATAGGGAATCAGAATTGGGATCTTGCACTCTTCCTTTCAACATGAAAACAATTCTTCTGACATAAGAAGTAACATTGAATTTAGGCACATTTAACTTAGCAAAGGGGGACCTAATCTAAACTTCTAAATGTGACTTACTAGCCATTATTTAGGAAAATGAAAAGAAAGTGAAGATCTGCTACCTCCTTAGCTTCAGTTATTTGATATTTATGGTATCATATTGATATCACGTTAGAATAGTAAGCCTTTTAATAGAGAATGTTCTAGAGGTTTTAAAATGTATTGTACCTTTTTTAATAATATAAACTATTTTGGGGGATTTTTGCCTTGAAAAGGGTGCATGGTCCATTTTAAAAGTGCATATAAGTAAGCAATATCATCATGCCCTGCTATTATGAGAAAACTCGCCCCTCCATACAACACACACACACCTCAAGACAGGGGTGGGTTTTGGCTTCTTCTACTGCCAGTTCGCTTAGGGAGGCGCTTCGGGCTACGCATGCATGCACAGTAGGTAAAAAAATGCTTCTGTGCATGTGCAGAAGCAAAAAACAAATCGCTGCCGATAGAACCGTTTTGGGGGCGTGGCCGGCCGAGTTACTACCTACTTGGCTAAACTGGTCCAAACCGGTAGGAACCCACCTCTGGCTCAAGAGAATACTCAGGTAACTATGCATGTGACAATTGGCCAATCATTGATCAGGTACTTGGTCAGATCACTTTTCCAATCCAAGATGTCTTTTAGGGAATGCTAATCACTGAAAAAATATCTTCTTTGGATGAAGAAAATTCAAAATTCAAAATTCAATCCCTTTATTGAATTTACAGGATTCTACTTTAATAGAAGAAAGAATGAAGTAAGAATGAGCAAGAGTTTAATTGAGAGATAAAGGATTAATGACAAGCAGAATATGACCTAGTAGAAAGTGTATTCATGAATTTCTACAAAATATGAAGTATGATTGTCTTGGTGTTACTTATTGAAAATTTTAAGCCACACCTTCATCCAGAATTGATTCTAGTAATCAAAGCATACATTCAACACTCAAATATGAGGTGCACAATATCATAGGACTGAGGAGAAGAACCAGTGTTTAAGACAACTGAAGTGCAAATAATGTTAAATGCTTGTGTGAACAGAAAACGTGAAGCTGCTAATAAAAAGAAAAGAGGAGTAACTGACTGATAGACAAGAAAGAATTGAGTGCTTCACCAACAGAATTACTCAAAACTCTCTAGATTAGAACACAGAGAGAGCAAACTGTTATCATAACATACTTTTTGTATAGATATCTAATGATCAATCAGAAGACACTGACAGGTTTATATGATAGGCTCATATCATATTCCTCTAGACAAGGGTGTTGAACATGTAGCCCACAAGTTACATGCAACCCTGGAAAGCTGGTAATACAGCCCAAGATAATAATAAATAAAATATAAAGAAAGGAAGGTTATTTATTTTTATACATTAACTATATTATATATTTTATATGTGGCCCAAGATAATTTCTCTTCACTCAGTACAGCCAAGGCAAACCAATTGTTGGACACAAATGCTCTAAATCAGTGGGCCCCAGCCTTTCGGAAACAGGGACTGGTTCCCTGGAGAGGGGGTTTTCCGTGGACTGCAGGTTAGGCATTGTTTCACATTTTGCCTTCTGTCACATCAGCCTGGTTCCTGGCAGGCTGTGGATTGATGCCGGCCTGGGGGTTGGGGATCCCTGCTCTAGAGCCTCTGATCTGAAATAATTTACAATATAAGGCAACAACATAATTTAATGGTTGAAAACAGAAAATTGATTATCAGCATCAAATGTGAACTACTACTCTCATCAGATCTAAGAATGTGCTTAGAGGGAATGGTGGCATAGTAACATGGATGGATCAATGATATGATTCTGTTGATGATAACCTGTTGTGTTCTTACTGAATTCTAATTATTGATCTGCTTACATATTTTATATACCTCATATAAATGTTCTTCCAGGAAGACTGAGATAACAGGCTCCTTTGGATGGCAAGCATCCTAAATGAATTTCCCCTCCCCATAATAACAGGCAACAATTAAAATGTTATAAGCATCCATTGACATGGGGTATGAGATTTAATTCAGGTATGAAAGATCAACTTCTTGATATGGAATTATGTGAAGTTTTGTCTAGATCAAGCAAACTTATGCAACCTATACACTTCAATCTTTTCCACATCAGGAGTAAAACTTTCTGCGAACAGAACTATGGAAAGAGTGTGTTTGCACAAAATCGGAAGTGTCTTTGCACAAGTATGATTTACTCAGTGCCACTTCAAAAACGCTCCACACCACAAGGAATGTGTAAAACAGGTCTTAAAAAATGCAGTTGTTGCCAAGGCAATGCTTCTAATTACTAGCAAAGCTATATAGCTAGTTTTGTCAGCTTTGTTTAGAACACAGAAGATGGGCAAACAAATCAAGATGTAGTAACAGGGGAGCTAAAAATATTGGTTTGCAAACAGACTTCATTTCACTTTGGCCAAAAATAGCACCCACTTTTTTTTTAACAGCAAAGGAATCTGTGCTCCATAAAGAAATAGCACTGATAGTACTAGCCTTTTCCTCTAGGCATGCTGCAATGCTCCCTTTTTCCCAGAGGTCCTAAAAATATGAACTGTGGCTCCTGTATAACAGTCCAGAAAATAATTGATCATTTGCCAGTGTCCTGTTAGTGAGTTACATACTCCTGGGACCCGCTTTCAATTTCACACCATTTTGACTTTCTGGACAGTATGGGTTAATTTCTGAGAGAAAAGACGTTATATACTTCAGCTGCTGCAACAATTGTAGTTTTATGTACCTTGTGTACATGGCGTTTGTCTATGAAAATTACAGGAACAAAAGCCACTAGAAATGAGTTTGGGTTTTACTATAACAAGAAAAGATGAATAAACCAAGGTTACTTTATGAAGGGAAGTCATCCTTTCATCCACCAGATGGAAATCACAACATTTTTCTGAACAGATCATTTTTGGTTTTTTTTTAAATTGAAATTGGGAAAGAATAAGGGACCAAAACATTTTAAAACAGTTCCTCCATGTGAAGATGGGTTCAGAAAAGGCTTGGCAATGACCTCTGAGTCTTACTCGACACATTTGTAAAGAGTGTTAAAGAAGGATAGTTATTCTTCTTCTAATTTCAGGGTGCATTTGAAATTCAAGGATGGGCAGTGCATTTATCTTAACACTTATGGACAAAAAATAATGCAAGAGGACAAAGACTTTCAGTTCTACAAATCCTTAAGAAGATGTTTTGTATCTGTGTATCAATGTGACCTCAAACAATTAAATATAAATGTTTATTCCTAACTGGAAAAGGGTTTTTGTTTTTTGTTTTTGCTATAGGTGTTTCCTAACTCTATGGAAGGTGGTATTTACTATTTCAAAAAGGTCAGACAGGGATGGGGGGGGGCAGAGAGAATACATATCCTCATCTGATAATGTGGGGAAACCCAGAGGCACTCTCTCAATTTGAAGGAAGGGCAGACAAGAATGAAAGGACTCCACAGACAATCTATATGCACACAATATGAGGCTTTCATTAACAAGGATATAGATTCAATAAAGAACAAGCTGAATAATCACAAAGATGGAGAAAAAAACCTGATCCAAGCATTAATAATACCATTAGTATTCATTGGAATAACATTGATTTTAATGAATTTATTTCACAGCATTGTTGCTGCCCTATGTACTTTTTAAACTTTTCCATTATAGGTTTAACAGTCATTAAGATACAGGCTTTAACTTTTCTTTTCTTTTTTCTTTCTTTTTGAACAAAAAAAGCAGAGGAAAAAAAGATTAAGTATTTTATAATTATTTCAATTACAATCAAATCTGTTCTAGTAAAATTAACATAGCAAAGAAGCTTAAACAAACGAGAAACATATATCTTTTAAAATTGAGTACTCTAAAATGCATTTTCCGTTCTTTTCCAGTAAATATATGACAATATTATTTATATCAAAACTCTTACTTCACCTATGACATTTTAAAAATAACAATTAGAAACCTAAATTAATAATAACAGAAAATAGAATCATCTGCTATAAAATTACTAGTACTATAATAAACCAACATACAAAATAGGCAGTATTCTATACAAATAAATGAATGTTATTGTGCTCAAAAGTGCTCATATACTGTATTTTTTTTCAAAGTTCAAATAATTTGTGAATAATATTTTTCCTTAAAATAAAAATAACTTCACTTGACACTAGGGTAGGAATCATTCTAGCTTTCCACATGCTTAAGAAATTTCAAAAGTGTCCTGGACCTGTCATTAGAGAGAACCAGATACTTAATATCATGTGGTACCTAAAGGAAGGTAACAAAGAAAGAATCAGGGGTGTCAGCCAACCTCCTTTGCAGTTAAAAAGAACAAAAGGAATGGAGAAAATGGCAATATTCCTTTCATTCAACAGAACTGAAAGAAAGTATTTCAGAATAAACACAGCATATTGACACTTTTTAAGATAGTTTAGTTAGTTTGATAGTTTATTAACATTTATAGGCCGCCCTTTTCCCTGAGGGGACTCAGGGCGGCTCACATAAAATCAGGGAAGGGGGATACAAACAATGACATAGACACACATAAGTAAAAATAATGAGCAACATTCATTCATCATTCGGGAGGGGCGGCTATCTTTGTCCCCAGGCCTGACGGGCAAGCCAGGTCTTAAGGGCTATGCGGAAGGCCTGGACGGTGGTGAGAGTACGAATCTCCACGGGGAGCTCGTTCCAAAGGGTCGGAGCTACTACTGAGAAGGCCCTCCTCCTTGTAGTTGCCAGCCGGCACTGGCTGGCAGATGGAATTCGGAGGAGGCCCAATCTATGAGATCTATGAGAAGAAAGTGGAAGGGTTAAGGCTCATAGTAGCACCAACTTTCAACAGCATCAACATCCCTTTATGCTTCTAGATTTAGTGGTTTTATGGGTGGCTGAAACAATACTTCAAAAGTTGAGAGCCATCCTTCCGTCCTTCCTTCTCTCTTTTTCTCCCAGGACTTGTAGCATGTTGCAGAAAACATGAAATAATTTGGCTGGAAGTTTCTGTAACCTATTCCTAAATTGTATTTCCCAGTTTTGTGTAAACTGGTTGCAAGAGATGGAGGGCACTTCTTAAAAAATAATTTAGATTTAACACTGGAATATCCATTAAATGTGCAACAAAAAGTCAATTGCATCTCTCCAGGCCAGAGGCACTCAAAACCTATCTCTGGTACTCAAATCCTGGGAAAAATTAAAGCTGTGTGGCCCTCTGAAGGTGGGATGCATCACTTCTGCCTCTCCCTCTAGAAATTCAGATATTGGCTCCTTCTATTTTGTCCTTTTCTGTAAGAGGGAACATTCACAATGAGCCATTCTTGACAGATGATTCCCTTAGGGCAGTGATGGCAAACCTTTTTGTAAAGGTGTGCCAAAATTATGTGTGTGAGCGCTATTGCACGCACGTATCCACACCCACAATTCAATGCACACTGCCCACCTGATCTTGTGCACGCAACCCCCGTGCATGTGCGCACAACTCCCCACTACCACCCCACGTGCACATGGGGGAGTTTTTGCCCTCCTCAGGTTCCGGAGGATTCCCTGAAGCCTGGGGAGGGCAAAAACGGTCTCCCCTGGCACCCGGAACCTGGAAAAAAAATCATTTCTGAACTTCCAGTTGGCCTCTTCCCCCCCCCCCCCCCAGGCTTCCCTAATGCAAAATCGGTCTTCCCTAGCCCTCTGGAAGGCCGAAAATCAGCTGGCTGGCACATGCATGCATGCAGGAGCTGACGGCTTGCATGCTGGCAAGTGCCATTGGTTCGCCATCACAGCCTTGGGGGATGTCTGCAGCAATTCTCTCTTATTGGGCAAACTTTGGCATTGGACCAACTTGGGGACACCACAGTAAGGCTACACTGTTCTAGACATAAAGGTATTTCCTTCTTACATTTCAGCATTTGTTTTTGCCTTATATCAGACATGCAAGTGATGCAAAAGTACCCAGCAGTTTACGCTTTAAAAAAGAAAAGAAAAGAGGACTCGGAATTACATTGTCTTATGGAAACCTATGCATCCTTCATGGCTGTATTCTTATTTTCTGTGAAAAGTGGGAAAAGAGGTCTCTCTGCATTTCAGAGCAAAATATTTCCCAGTTGTTTTCACAGCAGGTGGCAGCAACAGGCCAATCAATGACAGATCTAAAGGATAGGTAGAGTCAGTTCCGATGGGAGAGGAGATGCCACCAGGAAATCCTAGTCTATAGGCCCAAGGGAGAAATCAGAACCATTTTGGAAAACAGACTTTTTCTAAGAAGATTGCAAAGAAGTATCCACACCAAACCACAAATCAACTACTCTGTTTGAGGAAGTCTGTCTTTTATTTCCAAGTTTCTTATTCTCGTTAATTTATTAGCCTCTTCAGTTTCAGATTTATGTTCAGAAGTAGTAAACTTCTTTTTGAAAACAAAATGCTTTGTCTCTCTTCTGAATTGAGGCCAGCTTTAGAAATAGTATACTCAACTCTTACTTGGTTAAATGCCACTTGTGCTAAGATAGACAAAGAATACACTATTTTCCAGCTCTGGAAGTAAGGAAGCAGCCTTCAGACTTTATATTAAGTGACAATTTAGGGTTATGTTCAGGAGAAGAGACAAGTATCTTTCTTCTCCTTTCAACACGCAGTGGGAAATAAATTTGTCTACAAATTAACCTCACCCTATATAGCAATAGTAATTGCACTTAGACTTATATACCGCTTCACTGTGCTTTACAGCCCTATATATATATATACACACACACACATATATATACACCAGAGATTGGTTCCTATCAGTTTGGACCGGTTCGGCCAAGTAGGTAGTAACTCGGCCTGTCATGCCCCTGAACTGGTTCTCTCAGCGGCGCCATCTTGTTTTTTGCTTCTGCGCCTACGCAGACAGTGTGTCCCTGAGCAAACGGGCAGTAGCAACAGCCGGAACCCATCCCCTGATATACATATACACAAACCATCGTGGTTTTTGTATTGAAATATTATTCAAGTTGTTCAATTCTATATATAATTGATCACTAACAAGTACTGGAGCAGGCAATATAGCAATCTGAATCTTTAGCAGGGAGTTAGCTTTAGTGTTCAGTCTGATTTAACCATATGTTTAGGAAGCAAGGGGTGCTCAAAATAATACATGAGCTATGAGAAGTTTTTAACTACCAATCTGCCTGTATCATATACACATAGCCATACTTGTTTAAACGTCTGGAGGATGTTTGACCCTAAATCCATTTTAAATATATAAACTGCAAGTGCTGGGGCCAGGTATATGGGCCTAGAACAGTGTTTCTTAACCTTGGCGACTTTAAGTCCTGTGGACTTCAACTCCCAGAATCCCCCAGCCAGCACAGTTGAGAAACACTGGCCTAGAAAGATGGAATTCCTTTGCAGTGATCTCCTCCACTTATGCTTAGTTGGGAAAGAAAATCTAGAGAAGGGCCTAAGAATATCATCATGGAGGATACACAAGTTTGCATAAGGTCAGATAACATTGTTTTGTAAGAACAAAATCGATCCAGTTTTACGGCTGTCCCAAAAAGTCCAGGACACAAGAAAGATCACACCAGAGGTAAATTCAGTAAACTAATCAGTCTGCCTAGGCTTCACTGAGCTGCTGCAAAGTCATAGGAGCTTGCACATAGAAGAAATTAACTTAGACAGCCGCTATCTTGCTAGCAACCCTTCAGAAATGCCTGCCAAATAAACTGAGGCCCCACCGAATCAAGTCAACAGCTTCCAGCTGCATTTCGGTAATTCTGAGGAAGTCCTTGTTGTCAAGCTATTTCCTGGATGAGTCTCCAAGCTTGTTGTTACAGAGGAGCTGCTTCCCTCTGTCCCAGCCAGTTTAAGGGTAGTAAAAACTGAATGTTCTGAATGTTCTCATTTTCTCTCTTCCTCCCCGGTTTTTTTTTTTTTTGTCCTTTTGTGTTGGGTCTTTTTTTCCTCCCCCCATTGTTATTAAAGTTCTCTTCCTGCCTAAAGAGCAGCCTTTAAATGCTTTTGATAAAGACAGATTCTAAACGGTAAATGGATGTATTGTAAATGGGCAGCACAAGCGGCACCAGGACAGATGGAGCGCGCGGATGTTAGGGAAACAGAAAAATGAGACAGAACTATTCAGCAGCGGATGCCAAGGGATGCAAAAGGAGAGATAAATGGTGCAGGCATGATGGGCACCGTTCTTGTTGGCCTCCACTTGTGTGCTCTCGAAGTATAATTTTTCCTTGTGCAGTTTGGCAAGAAGCATGCTTGGAATGCTGCAGTGGTACCTGCTGGTCTTTAAATGAAGAGGGTACGCCATGGTAGTAATACCCAAGTGCCATTATGAGATACTGAGGAGGGACAGCTTCCTAAAGGTTGAATATATTAGCTCAGTAGAATACAACAGCAGAGTTTACAGTGTTTCCTAAAAAGACTGTAATTGGCTTATCGAGGATCCTGGGAAAGTCCAGATAGAAAAGGTCAGCAGCAATGTATATTTGTACAATACTGAGGATGCATTATCTTCTCAGCTGGCATGGCATGGCATATAATTTTACACAACACGCTATACCAGCATGCGGTAACTAAGAAAGACAGTGATCACAGCTCTCTGAAATCTCCAGATCTATCACTTGCCATCTCTGTAAATGGCCTCTGGATGCACATCAGTACACATTTATGCGAGTTAGTTAAACTTCCCAGCAATATACAGCAAATAATAAAGATACCTCAGACTGAAGATAAATAACAGTGCTGCATACACTTCAAAAATGATTGGAAGTACTGCTTCTGGCTTCAAACAAGTGCTTCCTATAAGAAGAAGAAGTGCTTCTGGCTTAATATTACCTCTCTGCTATTCCTTAAAGCAGCTTTTCTTTTTTCCAGATGTCAACATGAGTGAGAAAAGTCACTGATTTAAGAGGCAGATTAAAACAGATTCCTTAAAGCAGCTGCAACTTTTTTTTTATTTGTACGCAACCTTAGGGGGGAGGAATAAGAGCTGCTTTAAGACTTCATATAGATTGTTGTTATTCTTTGCAACCCAACAGAATGTTGGCTCAGGTAGTTACTGTGAATCGGTCGTCCCATACTACAGCTCTTCAATGATGGAACAGAACAGGGTTAAGTTTGACCAGGGTGGCAAAATATCTTAATGGGCACTCGGCTCTGGGTTGTGCGACTGGAAAAGAGGATGGAGAAAATTAAGTATGGAGCAGATGGCAGCCTTCCAAGTCACTGCCCAACTCTCTATCTTGGGAAGCGTAAGAGACTTTCCCCCCAAAAAAATTTCTCATCAGCCCACAGCCAGATGCAACTCATTTTCCAACTCACTCTTTCTTTCCTTGGCTTTTTTAACCATACCAAATTCAGTTTCATTCTATTTGGGTTTTAGAGCATTATCCTGCTGATGAAGTCCAAGATCTTTTATATAATTACTTCCATCAGTATAGAAGGAATAACAACAACGTCAGTAAAAAGAAAGCTGGGCCATAAGTTATTAATTGTGTGTCGCCAGAAGAGTGGTTTGTGGAAAATCACCATTGAAAAAGACTTGAATTCAAAGGTAAACTCACTGGCAGAATGCATGCATTCTTAGCAGATGGCACAAGCTCAATCCATGGCATTTCTGATTAAAAGCAAAAGAAAGCAAATAACAGGAAGCCTTCCCACCAAAAGTGGTCCCTATTTTTCGACTTGCATTTTTACATGCTTTCAAACTGCTAGGTTGGCAGAAGCTGGGCCAAGTAACGGGAGCTCACTCAGTTACGCAGCACTAGGGATTCAAACCGCCGAACTGCCAACCTTTCCGATCGACAATCTCACAGATATGTAAAGTTAAAATAACTTGGATTTGATCATATCTCTTATATTTTACCTGCCCCTACTGAAAAATTTATAAAGCACATCTTTTTCGGCAATACAATAGCAATAGCACTTAGACTTATATACCACTTTACAGTGCTTTACAGCCCTCTCAAAGCGGTTTACACAGTCACCATCTTGCCCCCAACAACCTGGGTCCTCATTTTACCGACCTCAGATGGAAGGCTGAGTCAATCTTGAGCCTGGTGAGAATCGAACTGCTGATACAATACCAGTATTACTGACAATGGGCTAGCAACAGCTGTCCACCTCAAAATGTCAAGGATTAAACCTGGAAGCTGCTCCATGTATGGCATGCATTTATTTTCATTCACTCCTGGGCTCTAATAAATATTGCTACCTTTCTATATATTTCTGAAAAGTGCACGAACACGCACACGCACCTGTCTTAATTTGAGAGAAAGTCTCTCCAATTAATGGAGTCCCAGACTGAAGTTTATATCGAGCTGGCCGTTTCAGTCTATTGGAGCTCTCTGCCCATAGAGCAACAGTTCATGGTTTGCCTCATTCATTTGGCCTCCTAGAGCCAGCTCATCTGCAGCATTCCCGCTTCTCCGGTTCCTGCACACACACAGGTTAGAGGAAATGTTGCTGATCATCAGCAAAACGGCGAAACTGCCTATACATAAAATGTTAAGGTAGAGTAATTTCTCATAGCTGTAGTAAGGGCAAACTGACAGGATCTTTTCAAAAACAGTCTGTGCAAGGATGCTGGTGGACAGAATGCACATTTAGAAAAAAACAACAGGATCTCCAGATAGGTGAGCTGTTATGCTTGAATGGATGTTATGTGTATTTTGATAAAGACTGAATACAGTAGTCTTTCTCCCTGAATAAACATGTTAATCAGCAATTACATAAACAGAAAGGCCATGAAACAAAAGCCAGGCATTCTAAAATAGAACAGTGGTATGTTAATGTGGTATCCATTCGTAACGCAGAATTGTTCCATCATCACAAATTATTGTTATATTGACTGGCTAAATGCAGCTTTGTTCGATAGGGTCAGGCAGAGGCTATGCAGCGGGATTCAGCAGCATTGCCTAGAATTCTAGACATGGTCCATTTGCTCTGTAGTGTCCCCATGGTCATGTGATCAAAATTCAAGATGCTTGGCAGCTACTTCATACTTATGATGATTGCAGTGTCCCGGGATCATGTGATCCCTTTTTGCGACTTTCTGACAAGCAAAGTCAATGGGGAATTCAGATTCACGTAACAACCGTGATACTAACTTAACAACTGTAGTGATTCACTTACAACTGTGGCAAGAAAGGTCATAAAACGAGGCAAAATTCACAACAATTGTCTCAGTTAGCAACAGAAACTTTAAGCACAATTGTGGTCGTAAGCCAAGGATTACCTGTATTTCCCAATGGGAAAAGAAGAAAAACAACCAGATCAGATTCTAGAGAAGTGGACTAAGCAAAATTTGAGTCATGTTCCTTATAACTGGATTTGTTTTATTTTAAGTTCTAGTAGCTTAAGTATTTTGTGAAAAATGTGCTAAAATTTGCTGCAGAAAATAATGTTACAGTGGAGAACTTCCTTGCAACATTCAGATGATTTGAAAGACTGTGAATTAAGGGGGAAAAGGCTGTAAGAAATTATCTTGTTTCTTTTTTAAATGTAACCTAGGATGTTAAGAATGTATTCAGTATCTAGTTTTTTTGTGTTACCAGATCAATTAGCTAATAGTCACCCAATTCCTCAGGAGACAAGATCAGATGGAATGTGATCAGAATACAGTTCAACTTTTCCAAAATAATATCCTATGAAGATTTGTTGAAAGAATCTATGAAATGTTCCTGAAAAAGCCTATGAAGATTTGCAACAATTTGAGGCAAAACTTATTGATAGCCAAATCTAATGGCTCCCTCTCCATTTTGACAATGTTATTTTAATGTTCAACTTTCTTTGGGTTGTTGCTTCTGATACAGAGGCCACATGTCTTTCGTAGCACACAGAAATGAATTTGGGGGTGGTGGTGGTGTGTGTGGCTGAACTTTTGGGGACATCCAAAGCTGGAATGGGACATGAGCCCACTTCAGTGAAAATCTTTCCAAGTAACCTGGTCAAGATCTGAGATACAAAAACCAATAAACTAATTTGCATACAAAACCAATAAAACTAATTTGGAAAATCATGTTAGGATTATTTCTAAATAAATGGAATGTGGTTTCAAATAGTGGAAAAGAACAGCTGTGATGCTTTGAGGGAAGACAGTTTATTGGGGGGGGTGTTCTTTTCTCTCCCTTTGTAAAATTACCACATCCTGCTGCCTCTGCCTGTGTTCACTATTAAGACTGTGCATTAAGATAATATACAGTTCCCTTATTTTCAGTTCAGTGCCCAAAGTATCCTAATCTACTCAAAGAGAATGGCAACAATAATAAAAACAAACAAACATCTGCACATCTTTATTATTTGTTTCTCTGATCAGCTGGAAGGCATCAACTCCACAGCTTGGTGTCAAAAACAGACTGGAGGAGGACTGCATGCAAAACAACCAGTCATTCACCTTTCTTTTCTTCCTCTTTGTTTTTTTTTTGTCTTCCCGGATACTGTTGGGAGTGAGAAAAGCAATTCGATGCATCAGGATGTTCCCTCCCTCCTTTCTACATCCAGAAACTTGGTCCATTGTACAGTTCGGAACTCTTTGTTTTCTTTGGCTGGGCAGACAACCGTGGGTGTAAAATAGGGTTTTTGTGTAGCGCTCAGCACTCTTTCCTCTACTTTGCACTCACTTAATTAGCCTCTTTCCCTTATTTTGTCTTTGGGGGGAAAAGACTTTCTACCAATATTAACAGGGGGGAAAAGAGTTAAAATGTGCTTATATTGTTGTGAACATCTGATCTTTCAACTTTTGGGCAATAAGGATAGTTTATATGTTTGTCTTTAGCTGTTTCTACTGGAGTTCTTTTTTAAAAAACAAACAAAGGAAACATTTGGAACTATACGCTCTGTTGGAACCATTGTGTCATTTTGCCAATTCTCCAGGATCTGTTGTCTCTTTCCATCTATACAAGTTTACATATTTATGTCAGAGGTGTAAGGGAGTTTTAAAAAATGGCAAGGTAGAATGTCCAATATGCAAGTGAAGTCCTACCCCCTTTACACATGTAAAGGTAAAGATTCCCCTTGCACATATGTGCTAGTCGGTCCCGACTCTAGGAGGGCGGTTCTCATCTCCGTTTCTAAACCGAAGACATCTCCGTGGTCAGGTGGCCTGCATGACTAAATGCCAAAGGTGCACAGAACACTGTTACCTTCCCACTAAAAGTGGTCCCTATTTTTCTACTTGTATTTTTACATGCTTTCAAGCTACTATGTTGGCAGAAGCTGGGACAAATAACGGGAACTCACTCCATTAAGCGATGCTAGGGATTCGAACCACCGAACTGCTGACCTTTCTGATTGATGAGCTCAACCATTACATGTGTACAACAAACTTTAAAAAGTATGGAGTTTTGGTCACAGAGTTGTAGCCATCTTGACTTTTTTAAACCCCGTACTGTGGCTACCATATGTCTTCCATTTGTTCCTGAATTAATATAGTTCATTGGCTTTTGATTTTCTTGAAACAGCACCCGGATTGTTTGGGTCACATATTCATTTAAAAAAAAAACCTAGCCTGCGAGAGCATGTCCTTGTATTGATTTAAGGATTAAAGAGATAAATTTTATTTGGTGAAAATGTATTTTCTCATTCCAAATCTAAGACCAGGACACTATCCTCTTGATGTAATGACTTAAAGAAATGTACAATGTTCAAAGGACACATAAGAAATAATTATTTTTTAATTTGGGATTCAGCCATGATATTTTGCATCATCAGGCAAGTGGCCACTTGTACTATTCTTCCAAGCACTGGCACTTGAGGCAGAAAATGCAGAAGAATGTCCTTTCTTTAGCAATAAAAATGCAACAATGAAATATTAAATAATTAACTATGTGTTATGACATTCTGACAATATAGGGTTACCCCATTAGAGCTTAGTAAGAAAACTGACTTTTTATTAACTTTAAAAAGTAAAATATCTGAAAATATTACATTTCAATTCTTTATATATTAGCATATTATTGTAGTAAACTTAAAACTTAATAAATTGGCTATCTTAATGCATTCTTCAAAACATTTTTGACAGAAAAATTTCTAGGAAAACCGTGCTTGTTTTTCTATCTCATCTGATCTTCAATAAAACTTTTCACTGGCTACGATTCTAAGAGAAATATTATTAAAATCACTCACAATACCTGAAGGCAACAGGTATAAGGCTTTACCAACTTTTTGTTGCAAATGTTGCAATTGCTACAATTCTAAAATTCAGCCTTATCATGTACCAAATGTTTTAACACAGTAATTTAACAGATTGTGGAGTCTCCTTGGCCTCAACTGGAATGTATAGATCCCAGAGATGTTAGACAGAATGTATTAAAACTGCAGGCAAGCAAGAGCATTTAACATAATGCTAGTCAGGATAGCTTTAGCATCCACCATATCACCCATTGAGTGCAATTTATTTGGGAAGTGAACAACAATCAACGGTGCCATTCCAATCCCTACCACCAGGGAAAGCATGGCCTTAAACAGCCCTTCTGCTAATTTTTTCGACTGAATGTGGCTGTTGAGATTGTAAATAACCCACATGAATGGACCCTGCAGACACATTTTATCGTAAATTCATGCAGACAAATTTATATCGCAGTGCCATCACCAGAGTCCAATTCTAAATTAAGTTTTGATTGGCACTTAATTTCTAGACTTCAGAGCCATGACTTGCCTACTGTCTTGTGCAAAAGGAGAAAGGGAGGGGGGTATCCTTTTATCCAGGGAAATGTGTAAGCCTACCAAAGGGTCACACTTTTCTAGGAATTTATTTTAGTTTGCTGATGCCTTTTTTCTGTTTCAGAAATGTAATGTGGGAGGTGCTCAGAATAGAACGCATGGCCCTTATCTCCAGGAGAGCCATTACATGGACAGAAACTCTGAGGGGTCATGATACTAAGCATCATAAATGTAATAATTAAAAAGGTAAAGGTTCCCCTCGCACATATGTGCAACTTGTTCCCGGCTCTAGGGGGCTGTGCTCATTTCCGTTTCAAAGCCGAAGAGCCAGCACTGTCCAAATATGTCTCCGTGGTCATGTGGCCGGCATGACTAAACGCCAAAGGCACACGAAACGCTGTTACCTTCCCACCAAAGTAGTCCCTATTTTGGCAGAAGCTGGGACAAGTAACAGGACCTCATCTGTTACATGGCACTAGGGATTCGAACTGCTGAACTGCCAGTCTTTCTGATCGAAAAGCTCAGTGTCTTAGCCACTGAGCCCCCGCATCCCTATGTAACAATTCCTATGGTTGAATACAGACTGTATATATCTCTACAAGCAATGGAAACTGAACTCTTCTTGGTAGAGTCCATAGTCACAGGCTGCATTAAGCCAGAGTGTGTTTCTGGTATAGTATGAAACCACAGCTAATTGTGGCATTACTTTAATAAGTTATTAGGAACACAGGAAAATCCTCTTGTTTCTGTTTTCCTAAGAACAAATCCACAAAATCTTCCCTTATTCATAAAGTGATGACTTATCAAATTCAATTTTCCCACCTATTCAGGTAGCCTTTGACTTATAACAAAGGAGCCCAAAATTTCTGTGGCTAAGTGAAACATTGGTAAGTGAGTTTTGCCCCATTTTATGACCTTCCAGAGTTGTCAAGTGAATCACTGCAGCTGTTAAGTTAGTAACCCGGTTGTTAAGTGAATCTGGCTTCCCCATTGACTTTGCTTGTCAGAAGGTCGCAAACGGTGATCTCATGACCCCGGGACATTGCAACTGTCCTAAATATGAGCCAGCTACCAAGCATCCAAATTTTGTTTATGCGAATATGGGATGCTGCAGTGGTCATATGTTTGAAAAATGGTCATAAGTCACTTTTTCCAATGTCATTGTAGCTTTGGAGGGTCACTAAATGGACTGTTGTAAGTTGAGGACTATCTGTATTTCCACAAAACATGACAGAGCTTATACTGGGAGGTGAAATGATTAATTTTCAGATGCAAAGAAGGTTGAAGATACTCAATACTACCCTAAGTCTTCTTATTCAACAATGGAAAGAACCGCCATCCAGGAATTTTTATACTGCTTCATAGTGCTTTTACAGCTCTCTCTAAGTGGTTTAAAGAATCAGCCTATTGCCCCCAACAATCTGGGTCCTCATTTTACCCACCTCAAAAGGATGGAAGGCTGAGTCAACCTTCAGCCTGGTGAGATTTGAATTGTCGAACTGCAGCTAGCAGTCAGCTGAGGTAGCCTGCAGTATTGCATCCTAACCACTGCACCACCTTGGCTATTATTATTATACAATTGTATCACAGCGGCCAGTTGTTTCGCCGGATTTGGCATTGGTTACTAGTCGGGCCCCACCCAGGGGCCTAGGACGTTGTAACGTATTTTTGTAATATACGTGCAGATCCAAGCAGTGTGGCTTTTTGCATTTGACTGATGGTGATTTTGTCAATTTTTAACTGTTTTAAATGTAATTCCAGTGCTTTTGGAATAGCACCCAGTGTGCCAATTACCACTGGAATTACCACTGCTGGTTTGTGCCATAGTCGTTGAATTTCAATTTTTAAGTCCTGGTATTTTGCAATTTTTTCATGTTCCTTCTCAGCGATCCTGCTATCACCTGGTATTGCGATGTCTATGATTGTGACCTTATTTTTCTCAACCAGTGTGATGTCTGGTGTATTATGTGCCAGTATTTTATCTGTTTGTATGCGAAAATCCCACAAGATCTTGACCATCTGATTTTCAGTGACTTTTTCAGGCTGATGTTCCCACCAGTTTGTTGCT
The DNA here is from genome assembly GCF_051295495.1 of Thamnophis sirtalis. Classification (NCBI taxonomy): domain Eukaryota; kingdom Metazoa; phylum Chordata; class Lepidosauria; order Squamata; family Natricidae; genus Thamnophis; species Thamnophis sirtalis. Next base: position 28,420,143 of record NW_028261381.1, on the reverse strand, counting down.
GCTTTAATATTATAATTTTTGCACAAATTCCAATGGATCATTTGTGCTACTGAATTGTGCCGCAATTTATAATCAGTCTGTGCGATTTTTTTTACAGCAGCTGAGTATGTGATCAACAGTTTCATCAGCTTCTTTGCAAAGTCTGCATTTGGCATCATCAGAGGATTTTTCGATTATTATTATTGTTGTTGTTGTTGTTATTATTATTATTATTATTATTATTATTATTATTATTATTATTATTATAATAATATCAAGAAGCACTCACGGGCATGTTATTGCATGGCTGGTGCAACCATGATGGTAGGGTTGAGCAACTTGGCACCCTCCATCCAGATGTGCTGCATTGTAGCTGGCATTATTCCTAACAAGCACACTTGTTGAAACTGCTGACTAAACTGATAAGGCATTGGGAGTTAAATATCTGGAGTAGGAAGGAAGAGCTTCTGAGGAGGATTGCATTGATCACCAACTTCAGTTCAGGGACGATTTATTCACTGGGAATGTGTGCTCCAATGTTGTGTCCAAAGTTAGAACAGCAGATAAAAACAATGAAAAAAAGCCAATAGTCTGGTAGGCACTGCTCACGAGGGTTTCCCTTGTTGGCTTAGCAAATGATAACTTGCATGCATTAGAACACTCACCCCATGTTAATTACCCCCCATCGGGCTTTCATGCACCCCAGCAGCAGTGGAAAACACAACACAACACAACCAAAAATCATTCATGTATGAAAATAATAATAATAATACTGGAAGACATATTTCAGAAAAAGATGAATTTGTAAATTTGCTCATAAATGACAGTCAGCCACCTCCTAATAAAAGTATTATATCCCTGCCCCTTTGGGGTTTTATCTATTGGATTAACATAGCTTCGGTGATTTTTTTATATCATAAAATACATATTGCTATCTAAAAGCAACACTATCCTCCTGGCAATATTTTCCTCCCAAGTACTTAATGTTTATACAATATTGTTCTGAGTAGGTTATGGGATTAGTCAAATGACTATTATAAATAATAATCTCTTCCAAGAAGAGGCTAATATGCTAATGACAACTTAAGATGCCCACTGTGACTCCAACTCTAATTGTTCCATCAGCTCTAAGCCTAACCCAAACTCATTGCCCTGCTTCTCAGGCAGAAGAGGTATTCCCCAAATTCTTAAGAGGGGAATATCAGCCCTCCTCCCACTCAATCAAGTATAAAGGTAAAGGTTCCCCTCACACATATGTGCTAGTCATTCCTGACTCTAGGGGACAGTGCTCATCTCCATTTCAAAGCCAAAGAGCCAGAGCCATCTCAGTGGTCATGTGGCCAGCATGACTAAATGCCAAAGGTGCATGGAATGCTGTTACTTTCCCACCAAAGGTGATCTCTATTTTTCTACTTGCATTTTTACATGCTTTCGAACTGCTAGGTTGGCAGAAGCTGGGACAAGTAACAGGAGCTCACTCCATTGCGTGGCACTAGGAATTCGAACCACCAAACTGCTGACCTTTCTGATTGACAAGCTCAGCGTCTTAGCATCTGAGCTACCGCATCCCTCATTTACACAATTCATTACTCTCATCTGATATTTATGTTAGATATTTATATTAGACCAAATTGGTCCATTCCGTACGCACCTTATGTGCATCTTTGCAGGATTTCACCACCACCACATCCCCATCTAATATTCTTCTCTTTTCTGAAGTGACTTCCTACTATCTTTTTCCCTCCTGTAATATCCATGCCATATTTACCCAAAAGACCTTTTAACACTACATGAAACTGAGCAAATATTAAAAAAAATGATATCATGAGAAAATGCATAGAATCTCTGCATAATAACCACAATCCTAAGAATAGTGACAGTGATTGCAATGGGAGAGATATAAGTATGTACCTCTTTCGTTGCCCCATAACCCGCTCTGTAAGAGATAGATTTCTTCCAGAGTTGCTGAAAGGATAAGAGCACTGGTCAAGTTTACAGAAAATTGATTTCCAGCTTGCAAATAACAATGACAAGTTCATTCAAAAATTGCAGAGCTCACACTGGCTTTGGCTGAAGCTATACAAATGCATATGGATTTTCATATCTTTTGCTGTAAGTACATATGTTTAATATTTGTGCTGGCCAAAATACATGGCAAAGAGTTTAAGGATGATCATTTTTACCACCTTTGGTTTCTTATTTCAAATTATATTGCTTTTATCCATGGAACTGGCACTATGTTTTTTTTAAATAAAGATTTAATAGTAAACCCCAATTGTTCCTTTGGTGAACAGTTTCCAGAAAGCCTATAAGTTAACTTGTTTTTAATGGTTCAAGAAAAAAAAAACACCCACAACCATCTTTACTATTATTTTTTCCATTATAATCATTGAATATCAGAAGTTAAACAGTGCTTTATTCTGGTAATTTATGTGCAATATGTATCAATGGTAATCTTAAGCATTCACAACAGATGGAAAGCAGATATATTAAATAAATACTGAAAAATAATGTGGGTAATGTCAGCATTTGATAGTAACCTAAAAAACAATCACTGGAGAAAACAATTTAATTATTAAAATGAAGCCAAATCTACTTACAAGCTATGTAACTTGCATTCAGAGAACTTAGCATTCTTTTTAAACTCTTTGTTTTTATTTATTGTGACTTAGCTCTTTTTCTGCAGAAGGCATCTTTTCCATAAAAGTTATTAATCTACTATTTCAATGAAGCACTATAGTGATACAGGCAGTCCTCGCTAACTGACCACTCGTTCAGTAACCCATTCAAAGATACAACATCACTGAACAATGAAACTTACATCCTATTGTCAAAAGATGCAGTTGCCACAGCATCCCGTAATGATGTAATTGCTATTTGTGACCTTCACACCTGGCAACAATTGTAGCCAGAACTCAGATCACAAGCCAGTGCCATTATACAATGTTACACTTTATGACATCATTTAGCAACGGAGCTGCCAGTCTCTATTGTAGTCAGTAAGTGAGGACCTATCTGTAGATAGAACTCCTCTCTATATTCTTTGATATACTGAGTACTTGCAGTTCCAGTAGAACACTTGCTACTGTAAATAAGATGAGGAGAAAATAGGGAGAGGTAAGACCATCAGTAAGTATTGAAATAGGAATGGGTATTATTTTACTAGAATCTTAACCCAAAGAGCTTTTCACAAGGAAGCAATGCAAAGCTGTGTGTAAATACAGTATGAAAGAAAATAAAATTCATACTTAATCCTCAAGAAAAAGAAGCCAATAGCAAATGGCAGAACGACAATACAAAAATACTGGTTCGCCTGAATCAGTAGCTTTCTTTTACTACAGGGTTGGGGGAACCGGTCAAAACTGGTAGCATTGCACCCCTGCATGTAAACTTCATGCAAGCTATTTTATTTTGAGGCACTTTGAGGCACAATGTTATGCTGAACCAAATTTCTAGCATATAAACTCAGGATGCAGCAGTGGCAAAATAGTACATAGGGAATTCTTGATTATCAATTGCCTGTTCAAAGCCAATGTTCTAAAGTTATGAGTGTACTGAAAAAGGAGATTTACCCTTAGAACGTGTGGCTGCTGTAGAATCCCTGCCATTGCATGATCGCAATTTGGGTGCTTGGCAACCAGTGCACATTTACAATGGTCACAGCATCCTGAGGTCATGTGATTTCCCTATGTGATCTTCACAACCAGCCTTCCAATAAACTGGAAGTTGCAAGTCACAGTCACACGACACTATGCTTAACAACTGCTGGTGATTTGATTAACGATCACAGTCAGAACTGACATCATAAGTCAGTATGGTCATGTGACATTTGATTTTACATCACTTAGAAAATAAGACCTCCCCTGATAATAAGCCCAATAAGGCTTTTGAGCTAAAATAAGCCCTTCCCCCAAAATAAGCTCTCCCTGAAAATATTACAACAGCAGCAGCCATGAGGTGACCATGCTCGCTGCCTCCTGCACCTCAAAAATAATAAGAGCTCCCCGAAAATAAGGTCAAGCACTTATTTCGGTGGGTCAAAAGAAAATAAGACCCTGACTTATTCTGGGGGGAACACGTTACATATAGCTAATTTAAAGAAATGACACCCTAGGAAATGTATGAAGGTTTGTCTGCCGTGGCTGTTGGTTAGAAATTTTCTAGGCCAACATTTCTCTTAGCAACTTTAAGACACATGGACTTCAACTCCAAGAACTATAAGGCACATGGACTTCACCTCCAAGAACTTTAAGGCACATGGACTGCAACTCCAAGAAATCTACACCTCTTACGGTTGGCAAGGTTGAGAAACATTGTTCTACCTAGGCAATTGAATCAGGATCACAGACGTCAAGTGAAAGCTCTCATTTTGGACTGTGTGTGGGATATTTTGCATTCTGAAGTGCAAGCAGGAATCTACACCTAGATTGCCTCTTTTGGCAATCACGTTTCACCGTGTTGGCATCCTACTGTTGCATCCTACTGTTAACCAGAGTAGTTCATTGCAAATGGCTCCATTCTTTGGAGTGGGCTAATCAGGCTCGCCCTGCATTTGATGATGCCCTGATCTCAGAAAGTCCAAGTGCTTCTTCCCCCTTTCAACCCAAACCTGGAGGTAGGACATGTATCAGTTTGTGTTGCATCTGACTAGCTAAGTCTCATTATGATTGTATACGTGCACTCTGCAGGCAAAGGCAAAGGAATCCCACAGGTATAAACGTTGAGAGAAGGCAATCTTTTTCACCCATTTCTTAATCAGTTTCTGTCAGCCTGTTTCTCCTCCCCATTTGTTTCTGGCTCAGGGAGTGGTGCGGTGGCCTAGAGGTGGAGCTCTCGCCTTACAATCAGGAGGCTGTGAGTTCGATCCTAGGTAGAGGCAGATATTTCTCTCTCTGGGCACACTGAGAATATACCTGCTGAATAAAACTCCTCATTGGCAACAGGCCATAAAAACACTCTGCTAGCTCCATTCAGTTGTCCAGACTCCAACCCGCAAGGGACTATGGGGTCCTTAAAAGAAGAAGATGATGGTTTGTGGCTCAACACCCATTCTGAATAGTTAAGAGACTTAGAATAAAATGGATTAATCCGCTGATAAACTAAACAATATTTCATTTAGTGGTTCATTATATACAAAATTATGTAAAGCAGCAAGAATTTATGGATCTAGTGTCATCCAGGCACTGCTATTTATTCCATGTATGGACTGCAGAACAGGGTCAATTTTTTCACTAAGCTACTGGGATCAATGGTAAGAAAGGACTCATTAGAATGTAAACGCCACTGAATCAGATACCTAGAACAAGATATAAACTACATTGTCTTGGTTGCACACAGCCCAGGCGGCAGAACAGCGTGAATTTATGCCAGAAAAGGCCAGCTGTCAAAAAATTGGCTAAATGTCCTTCTGTTTCAGACATTAGCTTATAAAGAAATTAAGGATTCGGTTAAACTAATTCACTTTTAGACGAGCTTGCCATCGTAAGGCTGACAGTATTCCAGTAGCTCAATAGTAGAGACACAGAGACTGTCAATGATCCTGCAAGCAATTAACTTTCTTCCAGCTCCTCAAAACTGCATTATGTAGAAAGGGAGATGGGAGTCTTACTCAGGCTTTTCAGGAAGTGCCAAAACACAATGATGCCACGTGTCATAAGCTTTATCTGATTGCCAAAAATGATAATGGGACAAAAGGATGAGCGGCTGGGTGGGTAAGTTGAACAGGGCAGGGCACAATCAGCTCAATAATTTTGCATTTTGTACCAACAGCAACAAAAATACCCAGAGAGTCACTAGGCTCAATTATACTAGACCTAATGAGTACTGATGTGTGGAATGAGCTAATGTTTCACTTACTGGGTAAATAAAATGGGTAGTAAGTATTATGATAGCTACTGCTTCAATTAGGCAAAAGCCTGTTAATATCTAAATTCACATTTATTTTTTAAAAATGGACCTTTAGGGCTATGGAGACTGGTATTATGTTTTTAATGAGAAGTCTTTGTGCAAGTCACAAGTTCACCACTCTGATATGGAGAGATTGTGTTGATTCTAAGTCCCACTACCTGAACCATTGATGGAACCATTTAACATTACCGTATTTTTCAGAGTATAAGACACACCTTTTTCTCCCAAAAAGAGGGTGAAAATCTGGGTGCATCTTATACACTGAATACATCATTTTTGGCCTCCTGAAAGCCCACCCCCTTCGCAAAATTGGACGTGCATAGGCTTTGGGAGACCTGCAAAGTGCTCCTGGGGGCTAGGGAGGGCAAAATTGAGCGAAAAACGGGCCATTTTTTGAACGAACTTAGCCAGACTGAAAGCTCTTGAATGGAATATGCAATGAGTGGCCTTGGGTTATTTCTCCCCCCCCCCCTTCTGTTATGGTGTTTATGGGATGTTGCTTTAGCTGCTTTGTTTTTATGGTTCTAAATATCTGTAAGCCACACAAAGTCACTTTATGGGTTGGAAGGCCACAACTATAAACCAGTCAAATAAACCATAGAGGGAAAAACTCTGTATATTAGGCCAATTCCTGATAGTAATAAACACCATTTATTGCTATCAATTGGATTTCAGTGGGTGCAATCCTGAAAGGTCTGGGTGCTCAGTTTCAGTAGAATGTATGTATGTTCATTGATTTTATACACCCATGCACCTGTGCATACTTAAGAAAAGATCTCTCTTACTAAAATAAGCTGGAAATCTATTATGGATAGATAAACTCCAAACATGAAAAAGAAACTGTGATGTCAGTGAAACAAATACCAAATCACTACATTTCAGTGTGTGGCCTCACAGTTCTTTTATTTACGGATACATATTTTGGTGTGAGGGAAGGGAGGCAAGTAATTGATGGCCTGGTCCAAATGATATTTACATTGCACGCAGCTAATATTGTTTGCACAAAGTAAGAATTATCTGCCCAGATCACCGCTACCTTGTGGATTTTTTAACGTTCTTTGGGGAGTGTGTGTATGTTTTTATAAAGAGCATTCACGAAACTATATTAGAGGTGCCTGACGTCTATTAATGTTACATTCTTTGACATCCAGTCAATGAAAGATAAAAGATAGCATTAACTTTTCACAGGGGAGCAAAATGAACATGTTAAAAGAAATGAGCAGATGATGTGCAGTGCAAGGTGACCCAGTCGACTTTTAATAGAGTACCAAAATATAATCAAATAAAACCTATGATCTTTAGACTGGAAAAATGGTGAGCCAGGAAGGCAAACACAATTTTTAAATCGGCAAAGACCCACTGAAATAAATCATGCATACGCTGTGCATGCTGCTGAGTCTGCTACAACCACTTGATCCTTGCAAGGGCATCGGTGCTGAAAGGGTGAGCTTGAGTCAGGGTGAGCTAAGCTTTCTTCGGAACTCCCCAGACTACACAAAACATAAGGAGTGTCAACGCAAACAATAGGATGTCTACAAAGTCAGGTTGCATTTCCCATATCCCCCTCCAACTGTTGCATTCATGATAGGCCAGATAGCTAAACTGATCAACTGCCACCATGGAAGGAGGAATGGTCCTCTTTTGGTTCACTTTGACTGAACATTCTTGAGTCCGTTGGGCCCTTAGCTTAATTTAACACGGGTGCTGCATTTTTCTGCCGCAACAGCAAGATGTATTGCATTGTTTAAAACACAACAAAATAACAAAGACAAAATGTGATCCTGGCGGTAAGCAGTAACAGAGTTGGAAGGGACCTTAGAGGTCATCTAGTCCAACCCCCTGCTCACACAGGAGACCTGTACTCGGGATTCAAACCACCGAAGTGTTGACCTTTCTGATCGTGTCTTAGCCACTGAGCCACCTAGTCAGGCCGAAGGCATCAGTAAATGAACCGTAATATGGCAGGGTTGAGAATCAATTGAGTGTCTCAGGGAGAAGATAAAGGGGAACTGAAGAGAAGGGACAAGTTGTATATGACAGACAATCTGTAATATATGCCATAGAGTAGCCTATGAGTGTCAGTACCCAAAAAATGAAATATTGATGCTAGTACAGTTAGTCCTCAATTTATGACCACAATGCAGTCCAAAGTTTATGTTGTAAAGTGAGAGAATTGTTAAGTGAATTTTGTCCCATTTTACGACTTTTCTTGGCACAGTTGTTATCTGAATCACTGCAGTTCTTAAATTAGCAACACCGTTGTTAAGTGAATCTGGTTTCTCCATTGACTTTGCTTGCCACATGACTCTGTGAGATTACATGACTCTGGGACACTGCAACAGTCATCAATGTGAGTCAGTTGTCAAACATCTGGATGTAAATCACATGACCATGGAAATGTTGCAACAGTCACAAGTGTGAAAAAGTCACATTTTTCAGTGCCATTGTAACTCCAAATGCTCACTAAATGAACTGTTGTAAGTCGAGGACTGCCTGTATTGAAATATGTGAAAGCCTAGTTTGCTGCTTGTGTGTTCCTTAGTTTAGGCAGGGGTCTCCAACCTTGGCAACTTTAAGACTTGTGGACGTCAACTCCCAGAATTCCTCAGCCAACAAAGCTTAAAAGTTGCCAAGGTTGGACACCCCTGGTTTAGGCAACAAATTGGCTTGGGCAAGAACTGCAAATCAGCTGTTAAAATCAAAGAGTTGCAAGAGATCTCAAGCAACAATGAATCCTCACCCCACCCCAAGGAGGAAATTAACTACTTACTGAGGGGGGGGCGGTCCACACCTGGCAACATTAAGACTTATGGACTTCAGTTCCCAGAATTCGTCAGCCAGCCAGACTCCCTGACTTACTGCATCCCTACTAGGTAGCCATCCAGCTTCAATTTTGAACCTCAAAGGACAGAGATATTCCTTGACCTTCAGAGGCAATGGGTTGCTCTGTCAAAGCATCAGGACTGCGAGTCCCGTGACTGCTGATCAAAGTTTGCAATCAGATTTGCAATCAGGGATGAACAGGCAGAGGGCATGAGGATTGGAAGTGGAAATCCATATATTTTGAAGCCAGCTACTTGTGAGGTCTGGACTTTCATCGTGTCCTCCATGGCTTTACTGTAAACTACTACTAACTGCTTCTTGTAGAAAATCCTGGAACTCCAGTTACCTCTTTTCAGTAACTCCTAGTAGTGTCAAAGACTTGGAGTGGCAGAAAGAGGTGGAAAGAGCGCTATTGAGGAAAGGAGCAATACATTCCTCTTGCTTTTACCCTCTTTCCAAGTGTTGCTGCCTTAGCTTTTAACAAAACAGGCAAAGTTCATTTGAAATTACAGAACTCTGCAGATGGGTCAAAAACTATTGCCATATGGAAACCGGTTTCTCAAAGAGTATTCAGAGCTAGTATTTAAAATGTCTGCATGCAAGCGAACTGCTTCTGTTATGAAGGGATGATCATTCCCATCAATTAGGTTTAAAGCAATATCACTTTGTCTAAGAATTATCCTTTCCACAATCACAACATAGCTCACCTTCTTTTGAGTTAGCCAAACAGTTCCAGAATACTGTGACTCTCTCAGGGCTCCAACATCACTGCGTCTAGTTGTTAATATGTACTCATTTTTCACCTATCTGATTTCTGCGCCGTTCTGTTTTGAGACTAATTTGCTTTGGAAGCAGCGATGCACAAACTATCAGCATGACAGTAGCCGTAATAAAACGAATGGGGATGTATATTCCTACCTACACTACTAGACAAATGAAGTAACTGTACCTGCGCCATGCATTGTTTGGGGTCCACTGTTTTAAAAGTGCATCTGTTTGCCTATCCATGCTCTTTGAATGCTACACTTGCACCCAAACTCTACCCTAGCACTCTTCATCAGTTATAAGCACTGATTATAAATTTCTATAATTTCAGTATCCTTGGGAATTCAGAACATTGTAACCTAAATTCAAGTGGACAACACCAGGTTAGGCATAGCAAGAGGAATAACCTTGGTCGTAAAAAAGATTACATGCATAGTGCATGCATAGTGGTCTCTCTTAGTGCAGATTCCACTAAGAACTTCTCAAGGATCTTGGGAGGGAGGGAGCATGCCAAAAATTACGGCACATGTTCACCGTATGAAATATTCAGAATCTGACAACTCCAGTTACGTTGATCCAGAAGCAGTTGATGCCTGAAAATTCCTTCTGAAATCCAGAATTCTACTGCCAGTCGCAGAGGAAATAGTATAACTGATAAAGACATGCTCTAATTCAGCTTTCCAAATTCCTCATCACTTCTGTGTAACACTTTGGCAGGAATAAGTAAGCAGAAAGTGATCAAGATTCTAATCAATCCACTGCTCTGGAAAGGGGAAATAAAACACCACATGACAACTTGATGGTAAAGCAGCTAGTTAAGTGGAGGTGTGTGTGTGTAAAAGGATCTGAAGGTACAGGGTGACTAAAGAGCTCAGCTAAACAGAATAAAATATAGTGTTGAAATTGCACACCAAAGATATCTCGAGACTGTGTTAAAGCTTCAAATACTTCTTAACCTCTTCAACCAAACTCATGCTACCAAGAATATAAGTTAATAGACTGAAAAAGTTATATTTGAATGGAAAAATCTGCATCTTTATATAATAGAATGGTAATAAAATCCCACACCAATTATCCGATTCTTATGCTCAAAGTAGACATATTCTTTCATGCCTTAATTTTATGTTTTTTCTTGCCCCACACTATAAAAGCACCAACATAATTATGCCTTCCAAGGTTGAATAAGGTCCCTGAAAAGCTACTCAAGTTATTATTTGACTCTCTTTTTATTTCTAGAATTTAGGTTATATGGTTTCAGATTTTTTTTCTTTTTCTTTTTTAGCAAAATAAATGCATGGCTAGTTTTAGCATTTGTTATAATTGTGTAAAAAAACCCAAGTTTCCTAATAAATGAAACATGGAAAACAAGGTTAAATGCATTAATCTCTAATTTGCATGTGCATGCAATGCAAGTATTTCTCATTTTGCTTAGTTTAAGCATATAAAAGAACATGGTTTATAATTCTAAAATAAGCAATTAAAAATGGGGCATAATTTTTGTGATGAATATTATTTAAAGTATTTCTAAGTCACCTTTAGATGCAAACTGATCTAAGGCAGATTACATACGATAAAATAATTAAAAAATTATTAAAATCAGTATTAAAATAATCAGAGCAGAAGTGTTACACATTCTTTTAATTGCTAAATTCCAGTTGTAACCAGATCCCTGGACATAAGTATTCAGTGAAAACCTTAGGTAGACAAATGGATCTTTAGAACTTTCTTAAAAGGATGACAATAATGTTTAAAATTGTTTGCTTTTACTTTATGCATTGCACTTTTTCTTTAACTTATGTTTCTAAAGTCCTTTGGCTTTCCATTTTCAAATATATACTGAACTATCCTTTCATTGTTTCGTGGCAGTAACGATTTGGGAGCTCTTTTTAAAATCAGTTAATTATATCCATATCATGATACAGTATGAAAAAAAATTACAATCTATGGTTCATTCTTATTTCAACTTACAAAGCATGCCCAACTACTTTAATTCCCATTTTACAGTCCTGGAAATGTGATCCCAGAATAAAATGACCCAGTCAACATGGATAAATCCAAATTAAGAACTCATTCCAATCTCTTTACTGTCATTCAACTTTTTACCTAAAGTCTGCTATTAATGTGTTTCATGCATTGTCACTAAGACAGACATATTGGGGTCCTCCAGGGCAGTCTCTTCCTTGCCTTTCCAGCCCCTCTTTAAATAGCAATAGCATTTAGACTTATATACCGCTTCACAGTGCTTTGCAGTCCTCTTTAAAAAGTTTACAGAATCAGCATATTGCCACTACCAATCTGGGTTCTCATTTTACCCACCTCGGAAGATGGAAGGCTGAATCAACTTTGAGCCGGTGAGAATCGAACTGCTGAACTGCTGGCAGTCAGTGATCAGCAGAAGTAGCCTGGAGTACTGCATTCTAACCACTGTGCCACCACGACTCTTATGAACGAGGTGGGCCTTGGAAAACGTGGCGCCAAATGCTTAAAGAAGATCTTAAGGTTATTAACGTCCCTGGAGATGCTGCCAAAAATCAAAACTGTGGAAACACTTGCTGCCCACCAGACATGATGATGATGATGATTAGACCACAATCTGGATGAAGCACCACTGGCAAAAGAATGAGTGAGTACTAGTACTCCTCAACTTATGACTGTAATTGAGCCTGAAATTAGGATCATAAATCATTACAGTTTTAAGTCAAAGTACCATGTGACCAGATCTGTTTTTTCAAAATTTTGGCAGTAGTCATTTGGCAGCGAATCAATTTTCCCCAATGGGCATTTTTGGCTAGAAACCAAAAGTAAACATAGAAACCAGCAAAAAAATGTCGGAAATCAGTCACATGACCACAACATACTGCAATCAGCTTGGACTGCTCCCCAAGCGCCTAAAATGTGATCACATGACTGCAGGAGGAGGTTGCAGCTGTCATAACTCTGCAAATGGGCCACGAATAGCTAGGGAAGGCACTATAATTTTGAATGGTCATTAAGCAACTGGTCACAAGTCGAGGAATAGAGTCTCTACTTCCTGTCGGTGGAACTCAGAAATCTGCCTTCCCTCTAATAATTATGATCCAACTAAATGAGCCACAGATCATGATTTTGGGTACCACAGCCTACTGATTTCAATTAGTTTTAATCATTTAAAAAGTTATGTACATATTGCTTCTACAGATAAAAATGACAGAATATTAATGCCTTTTGGAAAAATTACAATGGAAATATGTTATAACTGTAAATTGGGAAGTTAAGTCCCCAATTTCAACTGCTAGGCTACATCTGCCTTTTAAAGTGATTGAGACAGATGTCAGCTGGCATTGCCAGATGTCTTATTTTCTTTATGTCTCCAAGCAATCTAACATTACACTCTCTGATTAGTCAATGATAGGATAGAAACATTTGTATGGATTTATGCCAGCTATGGAAGAAGACAGAAGGAACTTCTTACGAGGGTACAAAACTCAAAATTAGATTGAAGGACCGAATTCAATCCTGAATTCAGTCCTGAAAAATCTATGCTCTACTGGATTGGAGCAAAAATTTCCCCAGCAAGCACTACTTAGCTGCTGTATAAATGATTTCCTTAAGATGTTATTTGGTAGATTCAAATATTAACTCTATTTCTAAGTATGAGAAGGTCAGCAGGAATCCCTTCAACCAATGGATTATCATGTTTGCAACAGTATTTCAGGTGCTAGATATAAGCATCTGAAAATCTCTGCCGAGTATTCTGACGCCTAGAGAATTACATTTCCCTGTTGCAATGCATTTAATATGGAAATATAGTGTTCTAACAGCCAGACACGTTTGAGGCAAATGAATTTTCAAACATTAATCAGGGTGAATAAAAATACCCAGCAGGCCAATAATCAAACAGCATTTCCAGGTCTTGACCAAAACCTTAAGCATGCAGCATTTAGTCACAGGATTGTATCCAGACTAAGTCAAGCACATCAATTGAAGCTCGGCAAGACTAAATTTAGTCACATTGATTTTAAGGGGTCTATTCTAGAAACAACGATGAATCTGCCATGCTGGTGTGCCACCATTTTATTGGCAGAGCATCGACCCTGAACGTGAGAGTATCCAGATTGAGCCCCACATACCCAATATATTAATGAAGAATCCTGTCTGCATCTTAAAATCTATGGAGATCTTAGTAATCCAGGTCATGGTTTGTCCCAAAGGTGCTTTGTTGTAACTGAAGAAGCTTCTTGGATGAGAAGCAAAAGATCTTCATGGAAAAACAAAGGAAGTCCAGTTGCAATTATAAAACACTTTTGGGATGTCTGCATCTTAGTAATTTCTAGTGATAAATCCCAGATGCCCTTTCAGGAAAAACATCTGAACATGGAATCCATGACAATGTATTTCTATTGAGAAAGATGTTCTAGTGTCCCTGCATCGTCTGGCACCAGGATGGTATTCACTTACCTTTCCTACCGGTTCGCATATGTGAGCATGCATGTCCATGCATGCGCTCTGCCTAAAAAAGGACCCAAATGGGATGCCGTAGAGCTGGGGCAGGTGGGCAAGGCAACCCACAATTTCCGCTACCGGTTCAGGAAAACTGGTCAGAACCAGCAGAATACCACCTCTGCCTGGCACCCTCTATAGTCAGGGTTTGTTGACCACAGTGATAATTTCACCAATGTGGAAGGAGGTTGTTGCCGACCAACTCTCCCATTCAATGTAGGATGGTAAGAAGCACAGCGAGTGGAAAAAAAGTGGGGACAGGGAGACTGTCCTAGGCAATTTTATCCATCGACCGCCTTTTCTAATGGAGTATTTTTTTAAAAGTACATTCTAGAATACAGAAAATGCCTATTTCGAGGAAATTCTAAATTATCATGAATTTCTGGCATTGAAAATATTAAAGAGAAAAATAAATGTCCAATCCACCTAGGGACACTACAGAACCTAAAGTAGGTACCGGGTTTTCCTGAAAATACATGTCCTGATAATAAGACCATGCCACATTTTTTCGGGTGGGCAAAAATGTAAGCCCTCCCCCGAAAATAAGCTCCCTGGACAACCCCCCCCCACCAGCCAGGCAAACTGCCAATCATCGACCTAGCAGTATCTCGAAGGCGCCAAGCCGCAGGGATGGGGTGGGGGAGCAAAGGGTCACATTGGTTGGTGCCTTCAGGATACCGCTAGGTCGGTGAGTGGCGGTCTGCCCAACTGGAGAGGGGGGGTTCCGGGCGGTTGGTCTCTTGCAAGCGGGCTCCCGAAGAGCCGGTCACAGCCTCAGGGTTGAATGGCTGAATTGCACTATCGCAGCAGCACTACACAGCAGCCATGAGGTGACCACGCTCACAAGCAACCGCCCGACAAACCCCCTTTCCAGCCAGGCACAGCACCATTCACTGACCTAGAGGTATCACCAAGCCGTGGGAGCGCTTGTTCACCACCCTCCAGCTTCCGCAGCTTGGTGTCTTCAGAATGTCCATAGGTCAGTGAATGGGGCTCTGCATGGCTGGAGAAGGGGGTTACTCAAGTGGCTTTTCTGCTCCCCGCTCGCACACCTCCCATCCTCACCCTTGCCTAACTCTCCCTGCAGAGCCAGGGCATCTCTGCTGCCGCTGCCACATGGCTTTTTCTACGGCTTCCAAAGCATGGAGGTAGGATGCCGAGTCTTTCGGAAGTTCCCACTCTGGGAATACACTCTATGATTGTACGCTCTGCCTCAGCCAGACCCCAACCATAGAGCATACTCCCAGAGCGGACGCTGCCAAAAGACTCGGCTGCGGATCTCTGGAGTTTGTAAGCCGTAAAATAGGTTATGCTCGGAGCGCCGCAGTGGCGGCGGCACACTGGCCCTGCAGGGAGAGCTGGGCCAGGACATGGTGAGGTTGGGAAGTATACCAGCTGGGGACAGAACAGGCGCTTGTGCAACCTCCCTTTCCAGCCCGGCAGAGCGCCATGCACTGACCTAAGGGTATCCCAAGTGCGTCAAGCCGCGGGAACTGGGGGGAGGGCAGAGCACCACGCAGCTTAGCGCCTTTGGGATATCACAGGGTCCGTGAGCGGCGCTCTGCCTGGCTGAAAAGGAGGGTTGCCGGGTGACTACTCGTGAGCGTGGTCACCTCATGGCTGGTATGTTGCGCTGCTGTGACAGCGAAACACAGCCGTTTGCCCCTGAGGCTGTGCCTGGCTCTTCAGGTGCCCGCTCGCAAGAAAGCAGCCACCCGGCAATCCCAAATTAATAACCACCCTGATAATAAGACCCAATCAATATTTGGGGGGGTCAAAAGAAAATGAGACCCTGTCTTATTTTCGGGAAAACACAGTAGCTCTTGACTTATGACCATTGATTTAATGACCTTTCAAAGTATGACAATGCTGAAAAACAGCAGCTTATGACTGGTCCTCTCATTCACAATGGTCGCAACATCCCTGTGGTCATGTTGCTTGGCAACCGTCATGTATTTATGATAGTTGCAGCATCCCAGGTGATCATGTGATCACCATTTCCAGCCTTCCCAGGAGGGTAGGTTCCTGCCGGCATTACTACCAGTTTGGCGCCCAAAAATTTGTGTGTGTGTGTGTGTGTGTGTGTGTGTGCATGCTTTGCTCTGTGCATGTGCACATTTGCACTTAAAAAGGTCGGCACATGCGCACATTAAAAAAAGAAAAAAATTACATTTTTTTCAATGAAGATTGTTCTGTGCATGTGCAGAACAGAAAATCAAGATGGCGGCTCCAAGGATAGAACTGGTTCTGTCACGTGTCCGGCCAAGTTACTACCCTGTTTCCCTGAAAACAAGACCTCCCCGGATAACAAACCCAATCAGGCTTTAGAGAGCATGTGATAAAATAAGCTCTCCCCTGAAAATAAGCTCTCCCCAAAAATATTGCAACACAGCAGCAGCCATAAGGTGACCACGCTCGCCACCTTCTGCACCCCAAAAATAATAAGACCTCCCCGAAAATAAGGCCAAGTGCTTATTTTGGGGGTCAAATGAAAATAATACCCTCTTTATTTTCGAGGAATCACGGTACCTATTCGACCAAACCGGGCCGAACCAGTAGGAACCCACTTCTGCTTCCCAGGGGGTTTCTGAAAGGGGAAAGCTGAATTCACTTAATGATCACAACTAAAAGATTATAGAATTGGGAATGGCTCATTTAACAGCCACATTGCTTAACAATGGAAGTTCTGGTCCAAATTATGGTTGCAAGTCGAGGACTACTGTAATGTATGATCCACCGAAGTGCCCAATGTGTATTATTCAATAAATATACTGGTCACCTTACACAGGTAGGCAATCTGTTAAAACCTATCTGGGTCTGGAGTTATAAGCAGACTAAAAAGACAAAATATATACATTAAATACCTTCATTTTCCCAGGCACATGAACTAGATGTAAAGTTGCATTAAAACAGTTGCATTCACAAAGGCCAAATTGGATTTTTTACACTTCTCTTGCTAATATAGTTACATGGCCAATACAATGATGTAAGGCTATTGTAGTCTGAAAACTTTCTTTCTTCAGATATATGCAGGTCAGAGAGAGAGAATATAATGCTTTCAGTGTACATCATTCAAACGTTCATTGATGTGTCAACAAAATTTCTTGAAATGACTATAGGTAGTCCTCAATTTACAACAGTTCACTTAGTGACCCTTCAAAGTTTCAATGGCACTAAAACAGCGACGTATGACCATTTTTCACTGTAACTGTGAAAAATGGTCATCCCCAAATCCCCATGTTCATGTGCTTTGCAATTGTAATGTCCCAGGCTTATGTGAGTTCCTTTTGTGACATTCTGGCAAGCCAAGTTAATTGGGAAGCAGATTCACTTAACAACCTTGTTACTAACTTTACAAGTGTAGTGATTCACTTAACAAGAAAAGCCGTAAAATGGAGCAAAACTCACTTAACGAATTTCTCACTTCACAATAGAAATTATGGGCTCAATTGTGGTCATAAGTCGAGGACTATCTGTAGCCCTAGTTCAGAAAATCAGCAGATCATAGTTGAAGACCACATGTATTGCAAACTAATAATAACACATTCCGTCTCCTTTAGATTAATATAAATTCATAGTTTTTACATATAAGCCACTCTGAATTCAGTGCTCTTGTAAGGAAAGATAAATACGACAAAAGCCGCCATGCCGCAAAAGCCTGAAACTCTTAATGCATCCAATTTTTGCACTTGGTGATTGTTCAGATGGTATTACATCTTAATGGATTCCTTTTTAAAGAACTAGATTGTGATTAATTGCAGTGCATGATTATGTACATGAAAAGGATTGGTTTGAACCTTTGCCCTAACCATACGCCAGGGTAAAAGGAAGTTATAAAAAGGTGATGATTTAATAGTTTTACTGAAATAAAACGGTGACATCTTAGTAGACACAAACAATCCTATTTTTGCGTTAAATGAGCAGTAATTTACCGCCTAGCATAAATGCAAGTCATGTACCACAAATCAAACAAGTTTCTGAAGGGATTTTTTAAAAAAACTCTTGGCAATATTTTCCCTTTTCAATTCAGTTGAAAAGGCTAAACTAGAACCAATCTAGACCATCAGTTGCAAATCCATCCCTTGTTCCCTTCTCATTTGATAGTCCAGCTAAACTATCTTACAAAACTATTGGCAGTTTTTAGTTTGGGACCAGGGGAGAGGTGGGTAAATTTAACCAGGGTCTAAAAACCCAGGAAGGCATAGCCAAGGCTGCAAATGTATTATCGTAAGGGCAATGAAATGAGATTAAAATCATGCTTGCGGAAATTCAGAAAGTCACCAGTAGCTTTGCATAACTCCAGCTCTTCTGGTTTTGTTAGAATACAATAACAGTAAAGCGAAAGATGTAGCATTTTTCAACAGAGTTGCTGGTCAAGTTCTCCTTTAAACAAAGAGAATATATTTGTGTAGCTTCAGCAATACAAATAATGACATGCTCTCCCACAGAGGGAGGGAGAGATAGTTTGCTGGAAGGGATATAGAAGATAATAATCAGGGACATGGATCCCAGGGAGAATGAGAGCCAATTGTGCTTGTGAAATCTGAAAGCTCTAAAGATGTGACTGACTGTCAGATAGATGAGGCTAAATCTCAATGTATGATTTAGCTACATCACATATGGCATCATTTGCTAATTTAAAATGGGTTGTTAATGAGTGTTCATAGGAAGGGAGGGAGGGAGGGAGGGAGGGAGGGAGAGAAGGAAGGAAGGATTATGCTGTTGAAATAAAGAAAGTGGATGGTAACTAGAAGTGAACTTTCCCAGAACTGAATCAATGAATTTCACTGATTTTATTGACTGACTGATTTGAACTCCATTTTTCATAAAGTATTTTAATAGATAAACACAGCATTTCTTTCTCCTATTTTCCCCATAGAAACTACACTATGAAATAAGCCAGGCTGAGAAAGTCACTCAGTGAGCTTCCATAGCTGAAAGTGAACACAAACATGAGAGTCTTTATTCCTAATAAACCATCTACCCCAGGGGTGTCAAACCCACAGCCTATGGGTCGGATATGTCACGTACTGGGCACAGTTCCACCACAAAACCGTGGTAGACTAAAGTGCGTGTGACTAAAGCGCGATGACAAAACCGCACCGTCAAAACCGCGCGACAACAGCGTGCCGACAACAGCGCGCCGACAGAAGCGCGCTGTAACATAACCCTAAAAATAACGCTAAACCTAACCCTAAACCTAACGCTAAACCTACCCTAAACCTACCCTAAACCTAACCCTAAACCTTACCTTAAGTTAAATCGCGCTTCTGTCGGCGCGCTGTTGTGGGCACGCTGTTGTGGGCGCGCTTTTGACATCACGGTTTTAGCGCCGCAGTGTTGTCGGCGCGCTTTTGACGTTCGCGGTTATGTCGTGCCACGACTGGCCACGCCCATACACAGTTTAGTGAAAGGGGCGAAAGTCCTGATACATCATGTGGCACCACATTATGTTTGCCTATAAATTGTAAAGGTGTTTTGTACAACATTCTTTACTACATGGTACAAAACACTGTACAATATGTACAGTATCAGATGTAACAGTATCTATGTACTGTATGTCGCACACATAGGAGGAAAGTGGGCAGATTTTATTTTTTATAGTGGAATAAAAACAGTTTCCTGGTTCTGGTTGGGAAAATAAAACAGGACAACGGCATCAGAAAAAGAGTGTAATATTGATAGTACAAAAGCCTACAAATGGTTAGTGGCTGTAATCCAAAGTTTACATGCATTTGAAGTGGTTTTGGAAAATTAGTGTTAAAATGTATAGAAGGGATAAAGGATCTATGGCTCCTGCTGACTTACAGCTCTCGCTGTAGGCCCTGCTGATTGACCTTGTTGAGACTTATACCACTTCCCAGAACACTATAAATCTCTCTCATCTCTCCCACACAGAAAACCTGAAGGCATTCAAGAAACAGGTGTATTTATGGTATTCATTATTTTGTTTTTAAAAATGTGCCCGTATTTGTTCAAAATATTTTAGTCAAAGATGAATGAAATAGAAAATGCAGGACATGTTAAACCTACTGCATTTATTGAGACCATTGGTATTGCTTTGCAAAGGACACATGTTCCAAACTTTTTATGAGATTGCATCTGAATTACAAAACTTTATTGAGCTAAATACTCAGATCATCTTTATTGGGGGAAGAAATTTTCCTTCCCTGGTTTTGAGGATGCAGTGGTCAGAATTTGCATGAATCTGATGTGCAGATATTATAGTAGGGAAATATGTAAGTTACTCCTGTGGTAGATACCCCAAGTGTGGATCACAACTGCACGTCACTTAGCCACAGCCAATTTATGTACGAAAAGCAGATGTCTCTTTCCACAAATTGATCATTTTATAAGACAGAGACAGAAGGGAACTGTTGTTATTTAAGCATATGTGGAATTGGAAAGCTGATTATTGCATCTTTTAGTTCTTTCTAGAAAATCACTTAGATATTTATCACAAATAAGACTACAGTACAACACAAAAGCACTCAGGGTTGCATGCTGAAAAGGGAAAGCATCATTAGATCCTGTTCCACACTTAAATTTCAGAGCTAAACAAAACTCTATTGCTCCCCATGGGCCCAACCTGGAGCTAACTGAAATGAGTACAGATGTAACTTTCTAGCAGTATTCTTACTCATTTTAAGACCTGAAGGTCTATGTAATTTGGAAGGTACCTCAATCAATGCTTACCGCATTTATCTAATACATATTGCAAAAGCAAGCATATCCTTTTAAAATGGGATGCAGCTTATTGAAATAATCTGGACAATCAGTTTGACCAAGTGAAATATTCTTTAAACTCCTTGGTTCTTTCCTCAATATCATGATACCAAATGAACTTTTGATTATATACACCCCAAATAATTCACCATCCCAAAATATAGCTCGTTTTTGTGAAAAACAAGCGCAAGTGGAAGGACATGGCATTTGGAAGAGCTGCCTTCAAAAGCAGTGAAAAGTAAGTGGAATCTCACTGTTTTGTTGGCAGTAATAAGAAAACCAAACAATCAACCCAACGTCATCAAAATAATTTGCCTGACATCATGGAAGGCAAAGTCAGCCATGACCATTCACAAATTATTATTTTGATCCAGTTGTTAAGAGAGAATTACAGCAAAACCTGCACTTTCCACAGCTATTAAAGCACTGACCCTAGAAGAACACTCTTTTGTGCTGAACTTTTTTTTTATATCAGGGAGACTATTAATCAGGTGCCAGTTCTACCGATGTGCTTTATATAGTTGACCCCTACCAGTGCCTTAATTACCAGGTATTAAATGCTAATTAGGATTCTCTGCATTAAAGTTTAATTTCTAAAAAAATAATAATAATGTAAAATCTAAAAAGTATTACATTCCTTTGTTGTTGCTACCACATGGATGCAAGAGGATGGAGCAATTTGCTATTGACAAGCAGGAAAGGAGCAGGTCATTTCACAAGGATAGTGTGGACAAAGGTGAACTGGGCAACTGATGAAAATCGGTGGTCAAGACGAAATAGCAATCTCTGAGAGAAAGAGTAATAAAGTTCCTGGAATGAAGCAATGCAGCTTTTAAAGTGAACTGTCATAAGTAGGAAATGGATTTCAGAGTAATTAAAACCAGGACTGAACTAACCATTAGTCTAAATATACTATGGTACAGGATTCCGAGGAAGGTAGGGGACGTTTCATACAATAGTACAAAGCCAGCAAATGATCTTCCTAACAAGAGCAAACTAACAGATAGAATTAACAACAAAAGAAGACTGCATACATGCCATCTATGAGACCGCATACTTGCATGTATCCACATTGCAGCTTAGCATATGCCTGCAAATTAATACATTAAACACTACATTGGGAAGAACATTCCTAGCATTACTGAATTCTGCAACCAGGAGATTAAAACATGAAAGGATCTGGAAAGCCACATATCAAATCGCCTTGCCAAACTTCAAATTTTTACTTTGGATGATATGGCCAGAGAAGCGAGGGGCTGGAAATAATTATCAGCTGCCCCCGGTGGGTCATTACATAGGGAGATCCCACATTTCTACGGAAGCAGCCCACCAAATAGGGAACAGACTTCAGCTCAGTTGTCCACCTGCAGGAGGGATATGGAATCCTTCTCTCAATTCCCTCTTAGTAATGATTGAATGGGGTAAGAGAAAGACAAGATTTGTTTTAAAAAAAGGCTCCAAATTAAATATATTTAGATAGGTAGAAACGTTTCAGTCCAGGAAAAAGAAATAAAATCTCAGCCCTTTTTATTCCTCATTAAAACAACACTTTCGAGGACTATTTATAATATAGTTCCTCTTAGCTGGGGGGAAAAAAAAGAATCAGTAAGAATCCTACTTAGATTAAGGCAAACCATTTCAAAATGGGATGAGCAGCCGCCGAAAAGATTATAACCAGAGCGAACAGAACTATGAATCAGCAGCGGAAGAAACTGAATGCAGCAGCTAACATTACCCAGCCCCCAACACTCTCACACATCCTGCACAAATTATGTTAATTATATTAACTAAAATATGCAAATTAGCTGTGGCCCTTTACATTTCCCAAGGTGACTCTCCATGCTGAATACACTGCATATTTGATGCACTAAAGGATGCTGATTGGATAGGCAACTATTTTTTATCTGCTGGAACGTTCATAATTTTAACATTATTCCACATACATTGTTTTTCCAAATAAACTGCGTTCAAATAAGGTTGTTCGTTTTCAAAAAGAAAAGAAACCTGAAGTAAGATATAGCTAATTTTTCACATTTGGCATAAGCAACAAAATTGTGTCTAAATATAGGAGAGATACTCGGTGTGTGTATGCATATGTTTGTGCATGTGTGCATGTGTGTGCACGTGAGTGAAAAAAAGAATGTTTACATCTTGAATTCTGTTTCAAATATCTGAAGAGATACGTTTTCACGTCTGAATTAAACCAAAGAAATCAGATATGATTAAAAAATGCCACCGATTATATCTATCTCTTGTGCAAAACTACCTTCTGAAAAGCACACTGCTGATTAATTAAGACTGCAGTTCTGTACAGACATAGGATCAATGAAAAGAAATAGCAATGAATTATATTCAGAATGTTAGCAAACATACACAGTATTCTCAGTAATAGATAAATATTTGGAGATAGATTTTTAAAAGCCAAATTGAAACCATGCCTCACTATTCCAGAAACAAATATCTCAGCAGTTAAATATACAATCTTAATACAGGAAAATATTTTACGTTATAAATGGGCAGTTTTGCTCATTTTAAAACTAAATGGCAGCATATTTGTTTAAGTATGAAGTATACATTCTGCCAGGGGAATGCAATAAAAAAATATAAAAAGCTGTCCAAATGATTACAATAACATAAAACGGCCTACAGTTTAATCCTTTAAAAACAACAACAAATGAACACAGAAACAGCAACTGATTCACTGAGGGAAAACTATCTGTGGAACAGTTCCTTCATGAAAACATTACGTGAGTGGGAAGGCCTGGAACCTGCATAAGATGGGAGCTGGAGTACACAATACCAAATGCTGGAGGTTTTTTTTTTCTTCCAGGTGATTAGAAATAATACATATCTCCATACTTCCTAAAATTTCAAGATCTAACAAAGTAATTTTGCAAAATGAAGATTTAAGATTGCTATATTTTATAAATTCAAAAATATTCCGCCAAAACTCCCCTCCTACAGTGTGATTAGAATAAATATCTGTTCTATACTGAATAACAGAGTTCTAACATCTTCATCATGTCATAGATAATTCAAAATTGTGCATGTTCAAGTACAGTGTACTTCTCTTCCTGAGCTAATAGGCCAACAGATGATGCTGAAAGCAAGGCCAAACATTTGTAGATTGTTTAACTGTGAAAACACTCACAGAGATGACTAAGCCTCAAAGGCTACGCTAGTGTAAAAAAAAAAAGTGTGCGTGTCTGTGTCTGTAGTGGGGGAGGAGGTGATACTGCAGCATGCAAGGATCTGTTCCCAGTTCTCCTTGCTTCAGGAAACAATGAAAGCAATCAAAATATATAGATGGCATTCCAATTCTGTTCAAATGCCAAAAGGTAAAAAACACACAACTCAGAAGTATGTGAATTTGAGTTGCATCTCACAGCACAAGCTACTATGTTTGATGGCAGGACAATATTCTTATGGTCAACCCTCATCCTTTTGATCAGCTATAAAAGCTTGAGACAAGGCAGGAGCCAGACAGCTCCCATATGCTTTTTTAAACAGGCTGATGTCAAGCTTGATGTGCAATGGCAATTTTATTTTTCTTAAATAAAATGTTGTACTTGACAATACTAGAACCTCTATCTATAGCAGCCACATGGAATCAAGGAGCATTATAGATGACCCATTTTAGTATCTGAGTTTAGATTTTATAACCCTGGTTGTTTTCATAGAGGAATTGGCCACGTTCATTAGAATTATTACACTGCATTTTTAGATGAAGTTCAAAATATTCCATCCATATATATCCCCCCCCTTTCCTCTTTCATATCACGCCCACAATAAAATAAGCTTTATAAATATTTTTTTCTCTCTCCAAAGGATGTAACATTTCATTCTTATCTCTCTTCAGAGCAGGAAGGGAGTTGCCATATTTCCTCAAAGAAAATTCAATTACCATGACTAGTGTACATTAGTCGTTTTTAGAATTCTGATTGAGTTTAATACTGTTTCATGTTGCATCAAAGTACAAAATCAATACCATTTGTCCAACATAGAGGGAAAATGCAATCTATAAACTGCTCTTATTGAGTAATTAAACACCTATTATTGTCACA
Source organism: Thamnophis sirtalis (assembly GCF_051295495.1). Classification (NCBI taxonomy): domain Eukaryota; kingdom Metazoa; phylum Chordata; class Lepidosauria; order Squamata; family Natricidae; genus Thamnophis; species Thamnophis sirtalis. The sequence goes on along the minus strand of NW_028261381.1, from coordinate 28,395,400 downwards.
AGAAGGGAAAAATGAATTTGGTAAAATAAATTCTCACAAGAAAACAGTGTGGTGATTAATACCTCCCCACGTATTAAATAAAAATGACTGCCTTTTGTACAGGACTGCTAGCAGAAGAACCGAAATGAGAGAAGGAGTTGCCAATACCACAATAACAGGCTAACCTTGAACTGAACTCCTTTCCTCAAGAAATTAAATGCTATAGCAGGACGTTAAATCCCTCCACTTAGAGCTCATTTGTGTTCCTTGTAACCTGCAGTTCCTGAAGGGGGGAAAAACTCATTATCTTCAAAAGGAGAATCCTTGTATAATTTCTTTACAAATGTGCATATTGTTTCTCCCCAAAAAAAGTATTTCACATTAGAAGGATAAGAGTATTAGCAGCATAAGCAAGCAGGAAGCATAAAAGAGAGAAAGAAAGACTTGCACATTATCTCAGAGATACCTTTTCTGCTTTCTGGACATTTAAATCCAGCCTGCACAGCATTTAGAAGGAAATGGGATTGTGAATAGGGATTAAAGAAAATGTAGCTTTATGGCAAAATTTTAATTGGTCAGATTGATGTTAAATACTGAGATTTCTTTGTTAGTATAGGCCTATATTCTGGACACATAAAGGCCCTCCCTCAATATTTACCCCAATGCCTGCCTTTCTATCTCTATTTATGTCTTCCCTTGCACTGTTACACTAGGAACAACTGCTCAGTGCAAAAGATGAATGTAAGGATGCAACACTTGTAAAGGGTAACCCTATTTCACAAGTGTGATGGGACACAAAAAAAGAGGGAGGGAGGGTGAAAGGCCGCTGAAGCAATAACTGCTCACTGAATTACCATTAAATGGTAAGATTTATAATCCAATGTACAGTAAGTGCATATCTAATGGCATTTGTCCTCTAAAGGAATATAAAGTAGATTTTCAAGCATGTGGAGATATATAGATATTAGCCTATATATGTGTGTGTGTATATATGTATGTGTGTGTGTGTACACACACACACACACACACACAGAGGCTCATAGTCATTCCTTGCTTCATTTTATTTAAAAACTTTGAGGAAAAAGGAGGTCACTATAACCATTAAAATGTATATATACAATATAATTTAGACTCTGGAGTTGTAAATAAGCTTTTCTCCCACTGGAATTTAAAAAAAAAAATCAATGGATTTCATAGGCAGGATTTAAAACCTAAATTAAGAGAATGATAAATATGGTCTACATGCTTGGACTTGTGTTTTGCGTTCACGTGTTTAGCTGATCCATTCTTCATGCAAAGTGAAAAGGCAGCTTTATGTTGTCAAGTAAAAATTTCTCGTTCAGAGGAATCATTAATAAAATGAGATGTGATAGCATCCAGTATCTTTTATATCGCTATTGAGAAAAGTTCCTCTGATTCACCCCAACCTCAAAATTGTGTTGTTTTTATAAAACAGAGTTAATCTTTATGATCAGAACTTTACATTTTTATTAATGTTTAGATTCATGAAATAATAGCACTGTGAAGTGGCATTCACCTTCAAACACTTGGGGCTGCTTTCTGGTAACAAACAGCCTTTGCTACCATTCATGTTAGTGAGATAATTAATATAAAAAGATTCAATTTTGGAGACAACTGGATGAGCATTTAGTGCTGTGCAACCCCTACTGATTTTAAAATGGCATGGTTTTCAACGCACAAACTTATTGAAATTAAATACAATGGGATGACAGTAGAATCTCCTAAAAGGAAAACCATTATAGTTTGGGCAATCCCATTTCGGGGTTTTCAGATTCATTCTTCCTAACCCTTCATCAGGTAATCCTAAATAAAAATGTGCTCCTAAAATTAAATGAAGAAAAATGTGGTTGTTGTTGTTGTAATTTTAAGGTGACACTGGGTCTGATAGAAATTACCCAAAATAAAAATCACATCACCCTTTCTCAATTCTCAATTGAGTTCTCAATTCAAAATGGCCTGGCTACAATGGTTCATTTTTTCTGAGTTATTTAGGTTCCTTAAACTAATTGTCAGAGTACAGGTAGTCCTTGACTTATGACAACTGAGCCCAAAATTTATGTCTGCTAAGCAAGATATTTGTTAACTGTGTTTTTTCCCATTTTATGACCTTTCTTGTGAGAGTTGTTAAATGAATCAGTGCAGTTGTTAAGTTGGTAACATGGTTGTTAAGTGAATCTGGTTTCCCCATTGACTTTGCTTGTCAGAAAGTCGCAAAAAATGATCACATGACCCCGGGACACTGCCACCGTCATAAATATGAACCGGTTGCCAAGCATTTTAATTTTAATCACATGACCATGGAGGTGCTGGAATGGTCATAAGTGTGAAAAATGACCATAAGTCATATTTTCCAATGCCACTGTAATTTTGAATGGTCACTAAATGAACTGTTGTAAGTAGAGGATTATCTGTACTCCCAAGCAGATTTGTGAAAGCAGATATGGAAGACATAGAAAAAAGATGCTGAATTTTCATCCTCTGTTTTGTTCAAGAAGTAGGTTGGAGCAAGCAATTAATAACACTTGCTCAGGAGTAGAATTATATTTCAGAACGCTTCAGAAATACTGCCTGCTTTGTACTTTTCTGAACAAAGTTTAGTAAAAAGTGACATACTGGCAATAAAAGAATAAGTAATTGGGTTAACCAAGCCTTTTGGGCTAGAAATGCCTAAACGAATAGGAGAATCTCTCCATTCTGAGGAAGATCATGTGATCCCTTCTTCACCATGTTTACTGTTATGATGATTCATTCAATTCTTATACAAATCTATTCTTAAGCTGTGGGTTCAACATGGAAAAGCCAGGATTTGAAGAATTTAAGATTTAAAAATTCTCCCCCCCCCCTCTCTCTCCTTCCCTCTCTCCCTCCCTCTGACATAAAGAATATTACAGCAGTGCGGGAAGGCCGTTCTTTGCTATCTGATTAGTTTGTTTCAGAGGTGATAAAATTAATGGATTGGTTCAATTCATGGGCGATGCCTTATTGTGGGAAGCAGGCAAGTAGATTAAAGCAGGAAGAGGGTCTTAAAGAAGAAAGCACCTTCGCTGCAACAGGAGCTAATTGTCAGGTGATACATTTAGCAAAACAAGAGGTGTTTCTGGCATTACATACCATCACAAGGCTGAGGTTTTTCACCCTGCTGCTTTCCCCAGGCAAGCTGATTTGCTAACAAAGTGGTCAGTTCAGCAGTCCCTCAGAATCTCCGTAGGTTCACTGCCAGCTGCTTTGCCAAGCAGAGACGCACAAGCACCATTTTCCAATCTGATTACACGGCTTCTTATTCCAGCAACCTTAAACCTTCATGGCAGTCATCATTTCCCCCTCCCCTTTTCTTTAACAAAGCAAAAGAGCTGATAAGCTTACAGAATTTCATAATCGATGGTTGGCAATCAGCCAACCAGCCAGCTTCATTCACAACATAAAACTCTTATAATGCAACAGTACAGAAAAAGGAAAAGGAGAAAAAAGATATTTTATTGCCCCGTGCTTCAGCGTGTTTGCTCAAAAGTCAGTCCCTGTCAACAATACATTTATAATCAAAGCATCGCTTTTTCCAATGAAGGGAAAACAGGAGAGATTGTTTGGGGCAGAGCGGGAAGATATTGCATAATTTTAATTTAAAGAAATCAGCTGTTTTTAAATATGTACACTCATTTCCTTGCTTCAGTTCCATTTAACAGCAACAGACAAGAAATATTTATTCACATACAGTGCATACTTTAAGATTAGGTTATAACCTTTAAAATAATCAGTGTAGCCTCAAGAGCTGGCCCACACCGGTGTAAATGAAATTAAATTATTTTACACCGAATTAAATATCTTAAATAAAAACTATTTGGGGAGAGAATTAGCTTAAAATAGATTCATTTCTAGAAAGGGTTTTAAAAAGAGTTTTAAAATGATTCAGTTTTTATTCTGTTATCTAGCTACCTTAAAAAAAATACCCACAGGAATCAAAATATTTGAAGATGTATAATACGAAGCATTCCCCCTTGCCCAATCCAAATGGAAAGACAATGAAGACAATGAATTCCTTACAAAGATTGTAAAATGTCATTAAGATAAACCATGAATGTACATGATTTGTGATTAATGTTTTCTGCCAGTGATTGCAAACTGATCTGTTATAGGTAAAGGAGCAAGACAAAAAGTAAACCAAGACAAAGTGAAGGCATTGCTGTAAGCAAAAATTAAACCAGCTTCAATATTATCTCAAAAATCAACCAGAGTGAAATAAGAAAAGGAAGCAATACTTTCACTTAGCTTTCCTTAATGCATATTTAATAGAAGGCATGGAGGAAGGGGGGAGGAATGCAGAATTTGGGAGGAGGGTTGATAGAGAGTAAGGAAATGTACAACTAAACTGGTGAAATGGGACAGAACTCTAGATTACCAGCAAATTGATTCTCCGTATCTTAGAATCATCCCAGTTCTGCCTTGGGATGTGAACGTGCATAGAGTTGTGGGGACATTTAGGAATTGAGGAAGGGTTATCCTCTAAAATCAGGAGAGGAGAAAGATAGATAATGACTGTCATATATTTTAAGCAGTGGACATGCTGCTGACTCAGGAATGGACACTGACAGACACCAATGTCTCAGACCAGCTTGTTCCTAGTGGGAGTTGTTTAGGGCACTAGTGCTGACAGGTACATGCAGAAGTCTTGGGGAAATCGAATATATATGCATGGTGTGCATTTTATATCTCTCTGTATAGGTAGCAACAAAGAAGATAACTTATACCAGGTATGTGTGAATGAATAGGGAAGGGAACTGGACACCTTTTAATTCCGATAGAGTTTGTGCTAAGTGTTCATTTGTAATGTGCGCTTGCAGCCTTTCGCCTCAGACATTTAAGTCCGACATCCCGGGAAACGTGCATATATTATGCACACATGTAATTTGCATATATGTAGTATCATGCATAAAATGATGGCCAATTTAAAATGCCATTCTCTAATTTATATGCAAATTTTACCCCTAGTAAAATAAAAACATATTTTAAAAGCAGCTTATAATGCTAACACATTATTCCCATGAATGATTCTCAGTAAACTACATATGCTGACTCCATGGCTCCTTTTTTTATTATTAAATGATTTATTGGTTGGAGAACAAACCCACTTAAACTACAGTGGTCCACATGAATCAGTAAATTTTCATGTTTCTAATTAAAATGTAAACAGTGTAATGAAGACATCAAGTTTTTAGGCAAATGTCTCTGCCGGTGCCACTTGGGGTATGGTAATTACTGGAGCAGATCTATGGATGCTCCTGAATCCTCTACAAGTCCAGATTAAAACCATTACTGCTAAACCTTTCTTTTGCACCAGGGAATTGTGTGCTCCAGCCTATTCCCAGTTTGCTTACACAGGCAAATGTGCACTCCTTACTTTTAACTGGCAAAGTACAGGGATGGGAGTTTACCATACTAATGACATCTGTGATGTTAAAAGGAGATTGCCATTACTTCCTGACTTCAACATGCAATTCATTTATAGATTTCAGCGGTTATGTTCATAAAATATAGAATATATTCAATGCATGCTTCTGTTACAAAAGAAATCCAGTAAGAGGATTCTGTCCAAAACACATTAACAGGAATAGGTAATATTTAAAGAAACCTAGTTTTTCTTAAAGGTTTTTTTAAATCTAATTACATTCTTTGATATACATTTTCAGAACATGATTCTGTGCCTAATTACATAAACACATTACAATGAGTAGGTTAATGCATAGATAGTTAGCTTCCACCTAGACTTTTTTTTATTATTAAATAGGTATTTTTAAAAGAGAAAATATGAGCTGCACAATCTGCCCTGCCTCTACAGGGCCCTCTTCTTGGACTAAAAAAACTCTTACAGTTTGCAGTCCTGCCAGCCTAGAGGATGGGTGTTGTAGTCTAATACACCTGGACAATGCCAGGTTAAGGGAAGCTTGATACAGGCACTCCTGTTTTAAACATGGCATCTATTTGGAATGCAACTAAAACCGCTTATATGTTTCTATTTCACGCTGTATTGGATATTTGTCAGAATTTATCTTAAGGCAAGGGTCCTCTCCTGTGTATATCCAAGGAATGCAAGCCTCATCTGCTCACAATTAGCAGACCTTGTCTAATGCAGCAGCTCTCTCCTCAGCCCCCACATACAGTACTGAACAAACAGAGCTTTGTAAAAAAAGAAAAGATTAAAAATAACCCTCTATGCATACCTATGTTTGCTGTTAAGCACTTAAATAGATGTCATGCCTATTTTGTTTATTCTATTTATGAAGCCATCTTTTTCTTCCCCACGGTATTGAATCAACCTAAAACAGCAGCCACTAAAGCTAAATACTACACAAGGGTTTTAGCACATAGATAGACAATTTAGACCCCAATTTGTATATCTATTTTTTTACATTATTGCTAAAAAAGAATGTCCATTTTACTAACCTGGTTATGAAAATAAGTGCCATAACAAATGCATGTGTGTGGGGAGAGAGATTTTACAGCATTGTTAAAGCAATGTACATTCTCCATTAATAACATCTGAATACAGAATTCACAACCACAAAGTGTGAAAGTCTCACAATAAAGCAAAAAATGCCTTAAACGTGTTATACAAGGATTTTTGCATGAATAGTCTTTCTAACAATTTAAGATTCTGTTAGACAAATGGAATCCTGAACGGCAGTGTTTCATAGCATTGAGAGAAGTGTAAATACTTAATGATTTAAAACAAATGATGTTTCATTTAGCTAAATGTTAAAAATATTTTTTTTAAAAAATCCTGGTATTCTATTCTCCAGCAGGTAGCTTAAGATAATATGAGTACTTTATATTTTCCACCTCCAAAGCCTAAATTAATCAGGTCTTTATTTTTATTTTTGTTTTAATGCAGGCAATGAGAATTTGGAGTTCATTCAAGGTATTTCATTAGCAGCTTATTCATTTAACATAAACATTCCAGCCTTTTCAAAGCTTTAACCTTTTGTGAAATGTGAATGAATACTTTAAACAAGGAGATTAATAAAAAAAAAAAGATGTTCCAATTCCAAGCATGGCATGCTGTGTATTTTGAAATTTGTCTATGCCAGATGCTGTCAGTCAGAACAAAAAACTGTCCAAGCAGACAATCTGTGTGTCTGAATGTTGATCATGTTGGAAAGTGAAAAAAAAGGAAAAGAAAAAAGGAAAGGGGGGAATGTTTGTGTCAAGGATTCATGGTCCTTCATCTTTGCAGTAGAGCAAACACGTCTCTCAGTACAGCGACAGACAGCTGCTTCCACTTTCTAATGTGCCCTAACTTAGATCACTGAAAGAATTGTCAGCACTCAGAGAAACACACAAAGATAACACAGCCAGCTGCCAAGGGGGTGGGGGGGGTGGGAGAGAAAACCAGAACAGCTCAGAAGAAATGGGATTTGTTCCATTTGCATGATGCTGGCTCCCTTGGGCCCCTTTCTTTCAAATCCACAGCACAAAAGACAACACTTAACATATTTGCTTAAAGATGACAACCTCACGTTGATTTCATTTGGATGTAACAGTGTCAGGATTACAGATATGAGAATATATTATACCTGTAACGGAGACTGACAAATGTATCCATCAGTAGAACTGTCGGATTCATCTGCTTATACAGCCATTTTGCCTTCCCAAGGGGTCTATCTAAGTACTAACTTTGGAAGACTGAAGGTCTAATTTTATTACACCACATTTCAACCCACTAAACAATATTATTTCTAAAATAGATCATTTTTATTGGAAGTCTCCCTGATGAAACATCTAGTAGACACCAGAGAATTTATGGACCAGCAGGATGCTTTCAACTCAATACACAGCCAATTTTAAGCAACTTACTTTCTGCGTTAACAAAATGTAAGATCAAAAATGATCAGAATCACTTTCTGAGGAAAAAAATTAAAAAGAAACTACCTATATTAATATTGAAAGCTCTAAACCATTCAGAACATTGCATTGAATTATTACAAAGACAGTCCATTCACGAGCACATCAAGCAACAGCATCTGTGCTCCTTAAATGAATAAGTACCACTTTATTCCTGCATTTATCTCGCTAGTACCTAAACACTTCAGTGGTTTGTGGTGGCAGCATGAGGAGTGATAACTAATTACCACACTGGCATATTTTGGGGGCTGCCAATAGTTGACTGCCTTTTCTGTTAAGGAATTTCTTCATTCATATCTTAGCCCTGTTCACAGATTTAAAACCAAAACAGACCATTCACAAAAGACATGGCTGTGAAAATGCTGGTGTCAACAGACATGTACATTATTTCTGCAGTTTGCCTTTGTGTATCATTTTAAAGATATACATGGCACAGGCAGTTTTTGATCAAATTAAACAATTAGGCCCAGGTTTCACTCCATTGCTAAATGCATTACTTTAAATAGGGTATACGCAGGCCCATTCTCCTGCCTCCCTCTCCTCCTTTCTCTTCCTTCTTTCCCTTCAACCCCTCCCACTACACAAAGTGACTAGGCATAATGAAATGCTGGCTGCAGGCCTTTGTCCAGAGGAACTCTAAACTGCTTGTTGCTATTTGCCAGCAGAGAAGAACAACTGCATCATAATTCACTAGATTGAGGACGTTTTGTAAAATGGAGTTAACTGCTGTTCATGGAATTTCAGCCTTGCAGTTGGTTACTAATCATTATCTTCAATTTGTTTGGTTTCGTGAAAGAAAGGGAGAGAACGCAGGAGTAAAATATATGACAAGGTGGGGGAAAGGGTGAGTGTGTGCTGGATTAGAAGAAAGCAGCCCTGGAAATAGCCTCATAGAGCCAAGACTGCCACACACACACATGGATAGCCTTGTTCCTCCTCTCAGATTTCTAAAGAACCCTGGTTGGAAATCTTCAGCCTTAAAATCTGAGCCAACTGATACTTTAAAAAAAGAATCCACTGTGCTTTATTTTGGAAAAGGGATGACAGAGGCTCCAAAAAACCAAAATCACCCCTCTTCACATTTGCCATCGTTCAAGCCCAACCCAGTCTTTCTCCATTCATAAGTGAAGCAATTGTCTGAGTGGGAAAGGAAAATAAAGCATTTAGAGACAAATGCATACAGACAGAAACTGAACTGAGAATATGGAGAAGGCAAATATTGGAGCCTACAAAACACCTGGAGTTTTAAAGGCAAGGTACAACTTAATCCAGAAGTGGCTACTTAATTATACAATTGATCCATACACCTCTTACTTCAACTAATTATATATTAGTTGTTATATATATTAAATGTTATTTTAAAAGAAAACGAAAAGCAAATGTCAGGAAGTGTGACTGTGTTTCAATATCACTGCAGTACACCAAGGTGGGGTGGGGTGGAAGAGAAAGACCATCTTCTCTAACACTTCTCTAGAAAACAATGGGAGGATTTCTATTTCGGATAAACACTTAAAAAAAAACCCATGTAAATTCAAACCAAAGCACTATGCTACAAAAGGTGTGGTCATCAAACTATCATGTTTGAGAGCATCCTTAAAGCATCCTTTGAACAGTGCCATGATTAAATCGCTTCACTTTTTTTACAATAAAGAAACACATTTAATAATGTTGTTCAAAAGGCATCAACAGAATCATTGCCCGTCCTTATAAGCATACTTATTAGCATTTCATTCTAGAGAGCTGATTCATTTGATTCTGTTGCCACATTATCGTAGCTGCCATCAGAAGTATTCAGACATGCCTTCCTTCTAAGCAGCATTAAGGAGGCTGTGAAGACCCCTCTTGGTTTAAAAGCGGCTGCCCTTCTTCACAGCAAAAAAAAAAGGCTAGACAGAAAAGCTGTAACAAGCCATCTATTCAACAGGGTGGCTTAGAACGATTAAGGATTTGGACTTTTAGATAAGGGTAGGAGACACTGTCGATCATCTAGTGGGCAGAACCTTAATTTCCTCACTGGATTATATTTCTGGATTTATTTAATAATTAAAACATTGCCAAGCCAGTATACAATTTCTTCTGGTAGACCAATAGGGTCCTTTTGCAGGTCACCCGAAGATTCCCAAAAGGGCATGATCGTGAGAAATATTCAGTGATAGCCCCCTTCCTTCCAACAAACATTTTATCTGTTGATATGGACTTCATTCCTAACCATCCTAGCTATAGATAGCCTTACTATCTTCTAAAAAATTAAAACTAGCAACAAGCAACCTTCATGGCAAGGAATTTCACAAATTTATTGAAAACAATCTGTTTTGTTTTTCCTGAATATTGCTGAATCAAGAAAGATAATAAGAGAGAGACAAAAATGACATTTCCAAGCAAGCATGAACACAGCAAACTAATAATTCTTATGCTTGACACTCAATTTATATATTCTTCAAGTAGCATATAACAAGCCAAAAATGTTGTTAATTAACAACATATCTCAAGCATTATTTAGTCTGAGACCTAAAGCTATGAGGGGAAAAAATCATGCCAAGGAAAACCATTTTTCTCTGAAACACCAGATCAATGGACCATTGTTTTGCCTTGTCTGTTCCACAATATCATTGCAATGTTTGTAGTTTGAATTAAGAATTTCAGATAATAGTTTAATTCTTTACAAGTCAGAATATCACAAGAAAACAATGTGCAAGATAATTATCTATATCTACATATATCGGTGTATATATAGAGAGAGAGTCCAGATGGAAAAAAATAATCTCAGTTCTCCATTAAAAAAAAATTCACTCTCCAACATTATAACTTTTAATTTCTTCTTGGCTCGCACCATTTGTACTCAGGTAAACACACAGGGATTTTCACATACAGTGATTTCCACAGCAACAAAATCTTTTTGTGTCTTAAGACTAACAATGTTCTATGGACTGAAGTAGTAAATCCACTTTCAAGAAGAATGAAGCACACTATATCTGACCCCACCCTCCCAAAGCTAAATACAGAGAAACAGCAGAAAAGCTTCTGTTTGTCATTTAACTCCTCCTGTCCCAAATCCCCTTTTTTGGGTGAGTGGGGGGAGAGAAGCTTAAAGCTCAACTGTGAAAGTTTAACACATTTCCTTTGTCCAAACCAAGCCAATCATTAGCCTACTCTGTAATTTCTAACCAACCTTTTCACCGTGTAAAAAAAATAGTCTTCTCTGGAATACATTTTTCTCTGTAGCATTTCTGTTAGTCTTTCCCATACAAAGTTCAGGTCAGTGGAAGAATGCAGGTAGTCCTCACTTGCCAACTGCTCATTCAAACTTACAACATTACTAAAAAAGGAGATTTATGATCGGCCCGCAAAGTTGCAGCCATTGCAGCATCCCCGTGGTCACATGATCATTATTACCCAGTGCTTGGCAACCAACACACATTTACAAAAATCGCAGCATCCTGCAGTCACATTGTCGCCATTTGCAACCTTCGCAGCCGGTTTCTCACAATGGGGAAGTCGGCAGGAAGTCGCAAATCATGATCTCGGGACATTGTACATAATGACTGCAGTGGGATCTGATAGTTTAAATTGGGACAAGCCACCCAGAGTTGCTTTGATAATGAGATGGGTGGCATATAAATTTAATAAATAAATACTGTAAATACTTGCAATGTTCCTGCTCCAACCAAACATAACATCACCGCTGACAAAAGTCATTTGCTGTATCATTCAAACAGTGACCTCTGCCCAATGTTTCTTTTCTCTCCAATTTCTTATAAGCCCCACCACACAACAAAGCTATTAAGTGTCTATACCACACCTTTTCTGAGAAGGCAGAGAAAATTATATTCTTAAACATCTTCCTCCAGGGAAATATCATGTCTTGGATCCATCTTCTCATTTTCCTTGTCTACCTTCTTCTAGAGCAGTGTTTTTCAACCACTGTGCCGTGGCACACTAGTGTGCCGTGACATAGTGTAAGGTGTGCCGTGGGAAAAACACCCACCTATATTGAATATAGGCACAGAGTTAATTTTTTTAACATTTTCTAATGGTGGTGTGCCTCGTGATTTTTTTCATGAAAAAAGTGTGCCTTTGCACAAAAAAGGTTGAAAAACACTGTTCTAGAGCATGGGTGTCAAATTTGCGGCGTCACATTGCCATCACATGACGTTTTGCAATGTTTTGCAAAACATGACGTTTTGCGATTCAAGGAGCTGGGGTGGGCGTGGCCTGCGCATGATGCATCCGGCCCTTGGGCGGCCAGTATGGCACCCCTGTTCTAGACCTTCATGAATAGATCCACAGTAGCTCATACAGTGGACGAGAAAATATACAGCTACTTGAAAAGAAAGAGATATGCCTTCTGAAAAAGTCCTGGATTTTCACTCAAGTAGAAATAAAAATAATGCTTACTGTCAGAGAAAGCGCACTTGGGATGCTATACTAAAAATGCACACCCATGAACCATCAAGATTAAATTACAGTATCATTAAAAAAAGAATGTATCTTCAATACTTAACTGAAGTTTGCACAGAAAGGCTGCATATTGCGGGCATGGAATAATTTCATGTTATTAAACTGACAAAGAAAGTAGCCTAGCAAGGACTTGACTACATTACATTATTTATAAACTTGTTGCAATTATGAAGCTCTCAATTTCAATCATAAACTAGTTGCAGGAAAGTAATTTTCCCTAATTCTCCACTAACAAACCAATCCATCCATCTGTTCTCACTTTGGCAGCAGCTGTTTACATGGACAAGATAACAGGCCTTCTCAGTGGCAGCCCCCACACTTTCAAACTTTTTCTCTCCAGAAGATTGTAACACTCCCTCTCTTGTAGTTTTTAGCAGAGAACCAAAGGCTGTTTTATTCCACTCAGCTCATTTGAATGTTGCTTGTGTCCACTGGGATTGATTGGCTTTTGTACATTTACTCGTAGCACTATACTGCTTTAGTCGTTCTACATCCACAGACTTTTAACTAGGATAGGTGAGCTATGGCGCATTTACGACACACTCATCAAAGGTGACAAACTAAGATGTTTTGGATGATATGTCAGCATTCACCAACACCCGACAACAACTATTCTTGAAAGCACACCATGTTCTTGCATGATTCTCAATGACTGTGGAAACCGCTCAAAAATGGACTGGGATCTGGTGTGACTTCCGAAGCCTCCAAAAATCTCACAAGAACAGGGTGTGCTTTCCTGTAATTTTTGGAGGCTGCAGAGGCCACAAAAGAGCATTCTCCAAAGCTGCTTCACGAATGAAGACCTTTTGGGACCCAGAGTAGTTCTGGGTACACCGCCGGGCCCTGTCACGCCTTGAGGAATTCCGTGAGGCAGCCTTTTTGAGTGGCAGTGATGGCCCTAGGGACGAAGTTGAGATATGGACCTCAACTTTTAGGCCCAGTCTTGGTGATGCTGCCGAGTACCACTCCTACTCTTCAGGTGGCCTAGATGTGGGGGAAAGAGAGAAATGTTTCTCTTTTACTCAGGTTGTGTGACACACTAGGAGAGTCAAGTTAGGCATTTTCTGAATTTGTGACACACTGAGCCAAAAAAGTTTACCATCACTGGAATAGGCTGTAAAAATGTAAAATTTAAAACCAAAGCAAATTACAGTAGCTAGTAACCGAAGATCAATTCACACAAATATGAACATGCCTCCCCCCCCACACACACAAACATACAAAAACAGGCAGAGTAACAGATAAGAATTTAAGCCTGAAGTAGTCTTGTTCAAAAACAATTTCTAGGGTTTCCTAGGAAGAATTTACCACCTACAGGCCTCATTTGAAAACCGCTACCTCATCAGTATTTTTAGGAAGGACCAAATGAAAGCAAACAAGCCAGTTTTCTAAAGTAACAATTACTAAATGGCCATTTTAATGGCCTCAACATAGCGGCATCGTTAAAGCCTCTTGTATATAAACACTTCTGATATGAACTACTTTATGTTTTGTTGTATATTACTCTATTGATATAGCTGCTCTGAATTATGTCATACCCACCCTTAAACCAGCACATGTACGAATTGCATTAAAAAAAAAAATCTAGAATTTTAAGCCAAGGGGCGCAGGTGGAAAAAAATATAAGACATTTGCAAGAGCTAGATGAGCTGGGCAATTTTTTTTCAGTCCCGGGGTCATATGCAATGCTCACTGTTGAATTGGCAGCCGAACACTTGCACAGACAGGAAGAGAAACAAAAGCCTGACCAATAATCTCAGGCCATCTAGGATTGTGAGAAGAGAAAAATTTAAGTCTCTCGTTTTCCCACTGACTTACTTATTATGCTGGAGCCGATTTTCTAAAAGATCCTATTTTCTTTCCAAAAGGTAGGTAGGTATTTATTTATTTATCTAATTAATTATCATATTTCCCCAAAAATAAGAGCTCTCGGATAATAAGCCCAATTGGGCTTTTGAGCACATGCAGTAAAATAAGCCCTCCCCTGAAAATAAGCCCTCCCTGGAAATATTGGAACACAGCAGCAGCCATGAGGTGACCACACTCGCTGCACCTAAAAAATAATAAAGCCAAGGGCTATCTTATTTTGGGGAAAACACAGTAATTAATGTATTTGTTTGCGGCCTGTCTTGCCACAAAGCCATTCTATTCCTACTCATGACCACAACATCCACTCAGCCCTAAATCTAGGATTGATTGATTGACTGATTAAATTTGTTTCCTGCCAATCTCGCCACAAATCAACTCTATTCCTACTCATGACCACAACATCCACTCAGCCCTAAAGCTAGGATTTTCCAGCTGTGATTTTGAAATTCTGAACATTGCAGGACGAGATCAATTTTCTGCATAGCCAGCAGGGACTACAATATCCATATGGTCGAAAGGAGCAGGATGTCCTAGGTACCTGCAAGAGTCCCAGGTTTCTTATCTCAGGCCTAGGTGGGTCTTCATATATTGCCTAACTCTAAATAACCTAAATCACTAGACCAGGGGCATCAAACTTGATTTCACTGAGGGCCACATCAGGGATGTGTTTGATCTCGAGGGGCCGCGTGGGCATGGCCAGAGTGGATGTGGCCAGCTCAACATCATTTGTGTCGGAGGGGGGGAAATCTGTGGTGGCAGAATACAACCCTCCCAAGCTCTGTTTTTGCTGGCAGAAGCACCATGAACCAGTCCTTCGCTGTTTCCAAGGCAGCCCCACAGGCCAGATCTAAGCACCCCGTGGGCCAGATCCAGCCCACAGGCCTTGAGTTTGACATCCCTGCACTAGAGGATCATCAACCACAAATATGTGTTGTGTCTTATTTATAAATTATAGTTGGCCATACCTCCTTCTCTTGCTAGTATTCTTTCAATTATTGCATAACATCTGCTTTATTTATTGATTCATTCATTGATTCATTCATTCAAATGATCTCTAGTCATTCTGTTAATCATCTTGCTCACCATACACAGCCATTTGCTCAAGTTTCTATACCATGAAAATACACAACCATTCAAAGCTATTTTGCAGAAAGGAGCAGTAAAAAAAACCCCAACTATAGCCTGGACAGAGGGCTTCCCCACATGTCTGTCCATTGACTCAGAGGTGAATCGGTCTACCTTTGGAAGTGTTTCTTCTTCAGCTGGAGCACTGATTCATGACCCATAGCGTGTCTATCAGTTGGGAAGCAAGGAAGGGAAATTAGTTGGTGGCACGAGCTGGCTCTTTGCCTGGAGCTCCAATTTGACACATTAATCAGATTTTAGTTTAATGTTTGCACCTGGAATTTAACACAGTATCAGGAAATCTGTATGGCTTGGAAGATAAGGTGATTTTTTTTCATCTATTGATTGTTAACCATTACAAAGAGAGATGCACACATATCTTCTTGTATCTTCTCTTAGTGAGACTCTTATTATGGCACATATTACCAAAGACAAAGGGCTAGTTTACAAAAGGAAACTATAGGACAACTAGTCCACAAACTGAACTAAGTTATTCTCCAAAGTATGTCTTTTTAGATGCTGATAAAACAAATAGAGCTGTTTTGTCCTGTTTGGCTGAAGCCCTTTCTCTCCTGCAAAGCCAAACTATAACAAAGGCTACATTTCCATTTCATTTAGTCTGAAGTAAATTTATTTAATCACCAAACAAATCCTGACTTTATAATGATCAGACTTAGGTGTGACTATTACATTAAGTGGAACCTACTCATAAATACAGATACACCGAATTACTGGTTTTCTTTTTTAGTTTATCCTGCCCCATTTCAAAGACAATGTTGAAGGAGAGAGCTTGGAACACACATATCTGGTTACGGAGCTGTCAAAGTACAATAATGAATGTAATGCTACCCAATGTCGGTGAAGGCCAGTCACATTTAACAAATGCACGGAAGCTATGCCTACTGATCATAGATGAATTTTTTAGGCTTGGAGGCAACATACTGTTTAAAATGACTTGCTAGAAAAGCAAACAGCAGGAGAGCATTGTTGCTGTCAAACCCCAATTATGTGCGTCTTAAGTTTGCTCTTTTACAAGACTAGATGAACATCACTTATAAGGTTAGACTATATTTGTGTATGTGGCAGTGAATCACATGTCAGGACTACCTTAAAACAATGTTGTAAGATTAAAACGAAAAATGTACCTAATTCTTTGGAAAATATATTTAAACCAAGACTCAAAGAGGGGGAAAAATGTATAAAAGTGTTGTAGTAGTACATTTTAATGGGAATGGAGCTACATATCATTCATAATTAAGATTTTTTTTTAAATGTCCATATAAATAATGTGGAGGTTCATGTTTAATAGCCCTTCTATATAAATACATATTCACAGAATTTTCAAATACTATATTTTTCGGAGTATAAGACACTCTGGACCTACCTTTTTTGAGGAGGAAAACAAGAAAAAAAATCTGCCTTTGCCTAACAGCATCCATTGGTATTCATCTGACTAGCGTCCTTGCAGCAAACACACTGGTCAGTTTCAGCACATTATTGCAGCCTGATTTAGTACGAACAGCTGATTAGCGGTTGGATCAGTCTCCCGGAAAACTGCCAATCAGCTGTTCCAGGCTGCGGGGATTGCCAGAGCCCATCAGCGCCTCCACGCATTGCGTTTTTGGCCTCCACGCATCACGATTTTGGCCTCCACTCCATTTTAGACCCATTCCAGACTGCCAGTATCGCCAAAGAACATCGCCGCTGATCGCCGCCTCGTGTATTGTGTTTTCGGCCTCCACGTGTCACGTTTTCGGCTTCAGTAATATTCGATGTATAAGATGCACCACAATTTTCACCCACTTTTAGAGGGGGAAGTGTCTCTTATACTCTGAAAAGTACGGTTTGGGAAATACATATACAGAACATGGTAAAAGTGTGTATATGCACATAAACACCCTTCCCAAAAATGAGTTCTGCAATTTACACTATGTAAATGGTAGACTTTAGTCTCTCAATCCCAAATCAAGTTAATGCTGGAATAGGGCTTTGTTATCATTACAATGGCATTTTTCCACTTATTCTGAATTATTCAAAGTGCAGCCTTAGTACATTCTTTCAAATTAAATGACTCACTAGAAATGCTTGCTATATAAAACACTGATTGACCACCTACGAAACACCATTCTAGCTTCTGAGATCCAATATCCCTCCTTTCAAAGGCTTGCAACACAAAATTAACTAATGTCGCTGTGCAGATTTCAAAGATAATTTGAAAAAAAATAAGTGTTTTGGGCCCTCTGCCAGTTTAGCACTTCTCTGCTACTCATTAAGATTTTTCAGACTGTATTGCTTGGAACCCACGGGTTCTGTAAGAACTTGATGGGGTGCCATTACAGATTTAAGGCAAAGAAAAATAAATGTTCATTCAGTCAATTTTCTTTCACTAAAACTTTGCATTTTGCTCAGAGGTTCCACAGCTAAAAAAACAAAACAAAAACTAAACTAAGATTTTGTGGGTTTAAAATGTTTTAAAACTCCTTCAACTAAGTAAGCCATTTCTTTCCCAGGCTTCTGAATGAGCCTAAAAATACTATGGCTACATTAAGATTCCCAAGAATTTCAATATGTTAATTTTTTAAAGCAAGCAGTAGTATTTTTTTTCCAGACTAGATAGGTAATCAAAAAAGTAATGGGCTTCTTTAACAAATAGCAGAGAATTGCTAAAATTCTTCTAAGTCTGAAGTACTTTTTTCAAACTTTTCTAAACAGCCCTAGCAACAAACCTTTTTGAATTTATCTTATATATCATAAACTTACATACATTTACAGTGGGGATGGCTTAGGAAACTGCAGCCTTAAGGGCACATGAGGTGTCTCAATCTGATTTCATGGAATCCTTTCCAAGCAATTTTAGATCTCTGGCCAAACCAAATGTAAGACTGCTGAGAAGAGTGGGAGAAAAACAACACCTATAAACGTATCTGTGTTCTTTCTTTAAAAGGAAAAGAAGGAAATATCAGGAAGGAAAAGAGAAAGTGGACTAGAAAACTTAGAAAGATGGTCTATGGTCATGATGGTGAACCTATGGCACATGTGCCACAGGTGGCACACGGAGCTCTCTCTGCAGGCACGCGAGCTGTCGCCCAGCTCAGTTCCAC
>NW_028261381.1:21466954-21579454 GCF_051295495.1 Thamnophis sirtalis | reverse complement strand
TCAAGAGGCAACAGTGACCAGAACGTCCAGTTGTCTCTTGAAAAAGCACCTGTGGGACAACCATGACCTGGATGACTGAGAATCTCCATAGACAATATACTCATAGAGATCAGGTGGAGAAACTTCCATTGTGACCTTCCATTTTCCTAGCAAGCTTACGCCATTTCATATGGCATTGGAAGATTAGCCCATCATTTTCACCCTGCAAAAAGACAATAATTCATTTTTATGGAAGGAAGCAAAGCACCCATAGGTATAGAACTGTGCTATGGCTAATTAGGTATCTCTAACCATGAATAAATTATTCCTTACTTCTTTGGACTCTTCTGGAGGAAGGCTGGGTGTGCAGCCACATCTATTTTGTCCACTTTCATCCTGTTCTACAAAGGGCCAGAATGGGCATTTTGGACGCTAGCAAAATATTTGCATTTGGGTAACATTTTGAAAATTGAAAGTCTTTCTCTGTGGTTTCTTTTTAAAATAACCTTAGAGATAACAGTACATTTCAAATATTTTTTTAAAAAATCAGTAATCAACTGTACAATTTCAGCTTGCTTCAATTGCCTTAATGTTGCTATATATCTCTGTCCCATTTGACATCTGGGTGAGGATGGGGCAGTAGTGGGATTCAAAACATTTTACTACTGGTTCTATGGGCATCTCTTGGTGGGCATAGCTTGGTGGGTGTGGCAGGGGAAGGATACAGTAAAATCTCCATTCCCTCCCCACTCCAGGGAAAAGTTACTGCAAAATCTCCATTCCCTTCCGATCAGCTGGGACTCAGGAGGCAGAGAATAGATAGGTGTGGGGCCAGTCAGAGATGGTATTTACCAGTTCTCTGAACTACTCAAAATTTCCGCTACCGGTTCTCTAGAACTGGTCAGAACCTTCTGAACATCACCTCTGGGATGGGGGTATTAAAATTTTAAAAAATATAAGTACTATTTTGGCAACACTGAGATTGAACCAGGGGCTTTGCAGATCCCTGGTCAGTTATTTTAACTGGTTCGCAAACTGACATTCTCAAAATGGCTGCCATGCTTCAGAAGCCTTCCCATTAATATGGGAGATGGGGCAGCCAAAACCGAGAATGCTTTCTATACCACCCATTGGTTTTCCAAGATGCTCTTTTCCATCGGCACCTATATTTTGCCCTACCAGATGAATATACTTTGTAAGCAAGTAGGAATCGTCTGACTTGGTTGGATTCTCATTCCAAATCTGTCCTTCTTCCTTGCACTATGGCTTTCAACAATGCTTTTCATTCCAATGTATTCAAGGACAAAACAGTAGCAACAAAGGTTCACTGTTAAAAATTCATCCAGGATTTCTGGATAAGTATCTCTAGAGCAGGGGTGTCAAACTCACGTCATAATGGTGACATCACATGACGTATCGGGACTTTTTTTTCCCCTTCACTAAACCGGGCATGGCCTGTGCGTGATGCATCTGGCCTACAGGCCAGGAGTTTGCCAGCCCTGTTCTAGAATGTAACCCCCACTCTATTCATTAATCCAGGATATCAGGTAACCAGGACCAGAATTCTACTGTGAAGAAGCTGGCTAGAGAAAGTTTCCCAAAAAAACAAGTGAGATGTTCTAGTACAAAAAAAGTAGAAAAGTAAAAAAAGATTGAGGTTCAATGATCCTACAAGATAATGGAAATTACTGAGATTAGATGAGACCACCACTATTAAATTACCTCATGTATTGTTTGTCCCAGTAATCTATTTAGCCACTTCCTGGTTTAATGCTAATTTTACTTATCTAGCCTTTTTTTTTTAATTCCAGCAAATATAATTAGTATTATAAAATGCATCAGCAATTCTGTGCCTCTCTTAAGTCTTTGTCCTGCTGTTCTTCCTTCCCACTGACTTACCATATAGGCACATTGTGTAAATGAGCTTTAAAAATGCAAAAAGTTGAATCAGCCAGCCCTCTTGGAATTCGTTTTCTTATTGCTTTCCCAGATTCTTTGCACGTTTCACTCTTACCAGAGCCAGAGGGTTACTCTTGATCTGAATCTTAGAACCTTTAGCTATAGATTCCATTTAGCTTACATACACTGTGATAGGAGACAGAGAGCTTTGGAAAACATAAAATGAGAAAGGGAACAATTAGTCATGGAATTATGCATGACCTTAAAGTTAAATGTCCCTCTCACACATATGTGCTAGTCATTCCTGACTCTAGGGGGCGATGATCATCTCCATTTCAAAACCGAAGCTCCAGCACTGTCGGAAGACATCTCCATGGTTATATGGCTGGCATGACTAAATGCTGAAGGTGCGCGGAATGTTGTTACCTTCCCACCAAAAACCCTATTTTTCTACTTACATTACACGCTTTCGAACTGCTAGGTTGGCAGAAGCTGGGACAAATAACGGGAGCTCACTCCATTATGCGTCACTAGGGATTCAGACCACCGAACTGCCAACCTTTCTGATCAACAAGCTCAGCATCTTAGCCATTGAGCCACCGTGACCCTATGCATGATCTTAGTTAACAGGAAATGTCAAGCCTCTTGATGATTTCATGAATACTTCCATATAGTTTCCTTTGCAACAATTAAAAAGTGTGTTGCCCTTGCCTTCTTCTAGCATGTTCTTTTTAGTTCACACTTTCACCTAATACCACTGCAAATTGTTCCAGCTCAAGCCAGAACGGTTCAGTGATTGGAAAGGGTCAGAAAGATAATCTCTTTTTTAATCCCTAAAAAATGTTTATACTTGAAAGTGCATAACTTGAAACATTGTTTCTTGCCCGTTTGTGGTAGGAAATCTATCAAAACTAGAGCAAAAAGTAGTTTTAATCCACTTTTTTTAGAAGTGGATTTCCTTTTTTTTTAAGTACACAAAGTAAAACAACACTCTAACCAAAATGCTTGCTGTGCTCATCCCTGCAAATAAGTCCCGCTCTCTTTGATTCATCATTTTATCCACTGCTGCTCCACTACTCTCCAGAAATGTTTAATGCAGGCTCCAGCCTTTAAAAAGATGCTCATCCATATCTAAATTCTTCCTTAATGTATTGAGACCTTGATTCTTTAACCTACTCTGTTTCAAAGGAGGCCTCATCCTTATTTATCCAGGATTTCTTGGGGGAGGAGGGGGAGAGAACAGCCAAGAAATCATATAAATATTTATTCCAAACTAAATTCTATTCTGTTCTGTGGATCTTGTTTTATGTAAACTAGCCTAGGACTGAAACAGAATTTTACTTCAGATAATTTTTTTTAAAATGGAAGATGGTTAAAAAGTGTGCATTTTTAAAGCATTAACAGAATACTTTCATAGCAGCTGCAAGGAATATGAACTAGTTCATATATGACTGAGATTAAGATTTTTGACCTCCCCCCAGTAGCCTGATATTTCTGATTTTGTAAAGCAATGTTTCTGGTTCTGAATCTGCAGATGAAAGTTCAACATGTATCTATCTTCAGTCCAACTCGCAGAAATAATGTGCCTCAATGAGCATCAAACCATTCTCTACAGAGAATATCACCATTTTTCCCTCCTGATTTCTCACTCTTGACCTTTACAGAGACTTCTATTATTTCCATTCAATAGTCTTATAAGAATCATAGAGACATTTATTAGAACTTTGATAGATACACCAACGTATCATTCCACCCAACACTGCCTCTTATAAATACAATGGGCTGATTTTATTACTGAAAATGTATCAGGCTTATAGTCAATGAATAAAGAAAAAGAAAAATGCCATTTTATACAATTGTGCTAAGTACCAGTACTCAAAACTAGAAATTAATACCATCATCCTGTCAGGCAGTTGCCAACACCCTGAAGTCAAGAGAAGCTCACTATTGATCTAAAGCCAAAGAGTGGTCAGAAAAGGAAAGATGGCAGTCACAACTGGGCCTACGAAGCCATGTTTCATTTTACACATGACAAATATGATAAATATTTGACAAATATGAAAAGGCATGTACTTAAGATTGCACAATTGTGGCCACCATCTTTACTATTTGACCCCCCTCCTTTGGATGTCCTGTCTGCCTAAGACCAAATTTGACAATTTGTGCTGGCTAACGAGAGAAGGGGGGGTGTTCCTCTCAGTTCAGCCCAGATCAGGCGAACCGGTAGTGACAGCGGTGGGAGGCTCTGCCTACCTGCCTGGATGCTTCTGCACATGTGCAGAAATGTCACATGATTTGCAACCCACCGATGGATGGATGGATGGATGGATGGATGGATGGATGGATGGATGGATGGATGGATAGATAGATAGATAGATAGATAGATAGATAGATAGATAGATAGATAGATAGATAGATAGATAGATAGATAGATAGATATAGATATAGATATAGATATAGATAGATATAGATATAGATAGATATAGATATAGATATAGATATAGATATAGATATAGATATAGATATAGATATAGATATAGATATAGATATAGATATAGATATAGATATAGATATAGATATAGATATAGATATAGATATAGATATAGATATAGATATAGATATAGATATAGATATAGATATAGATATAGACAGACAGACAGATAATACTGTATATAGATTTTCCAGAAAAACCCACAGTCATTCTGGAGCTGTTAAGTAACACCACTTTGTATTGCTGGTATATTATATGTTATAAGAGTGACAGAGGAATTTTAAAAATATTATTGTTTTGCAAGACAAAAATAATCAGAACAAAAATTAAGAATAAAAATAAGTAACAATTCAGTTTTTCTTAAAGTGATAAAACCAAAGAGTATATTTGAGGAAAATGTTAATTATATGTTACTCATAAGCATCCATATGGAATACCTCTGACCAACATGTTTTGGACAGACAAAGGGACTCTCTGAGGACAAAGCATCTAGGCAGAAGGCCCTGGAAAATCATTTCTTTGTTGTTACAATGAAAGGTACATGCATGTATCACCATATCAAATTGAAGAAGCCTTTCTCTTTACTTTTTGCCACAGTCAACAACTGACAGGCAGTGCCAGACCAAAAGTGCAGCTCCCCACAGCAGAAGCCAAATGGTTGATCCCCTCATCCCCAGGGCAGATTTGAAAGAGCTTTAGACATCACTTTCCACTGCAGTCTATACTCATTGACATCACTGTCCCAAACTGCCACCCACTAATGCTGCCTACTTAAAAAGCATAGGTTAGCCCTGCAAATCCAAAGCAAACAATGCAGCCAATCCCAGAAGCCATCTGGGCCTTCTAACCACCCATTTAGTTAGTATACACCCACCACGTAGAACTGCCCCTCTCCAATCAGTGCACTTTCTACATCAGTATTCTCTGATCTGGACCAATCCCAGATGTGTGGACTTCAAATCCCAGAATTCCAGTCAGTATGGTTAATTAATGAGAATTCTGGGAGCTGAGGTCCACTGACCTGGAAATCACCAAGATTGGGAAATTATTTGAACTTCCAAACCCAGAATTCTCCAGTCACTATAGTTGTTGCTGAGAATTCTGGGAATTGAAGTCCACATATCTGAAAGGCATTGGTTTAATCCATATTGGTGGACTACCAACTCAGTAAAATTGAAGAACCTTTAGAAAGGAAATATCTTGAAGGACATTTAAGTTGCCCCTTATGCACATGACAAGAGCTGGGCTAGCCACAAGATCAAATGGCTGTGTCCTCCCTTATTAGAGGAAGATATATTTCTTTTAAAATTATAGTACCATTTCCGTATTTGCATATTACATATAAATTAGCATATGCAGAATTTTATGCCAATTTCTCTTTTTTGGCAATGGATAAGTAGCAATTCAACCAATACATCCCACCCTCAGGTGGGGAGGAGAACAGTGGTCAGTATATCCCAGTGAGGATTGTCTCATTTGCCCACTAAGAACCCTTACATGAGATAATTATGCAACATTCTTGGAAAACCTACTGAATTGGATCATGATAACAACAACTTTATTTCTTTGGCGCTTATAATTAAGAGTGTTCCATGAACTGAATCATCTATTTTTGTTCGATCTACTTATTCTTTGGAAATTCTGCAAGTTTAATAAGGCAGTTTGCTGAGCCTCTTTCTCTAAAAAGCAACAAAACTACAACCTGAATCTAATTTGACAAAAAGAAGGGGAAAAAATCACCCCCAACTCTGAGTTAGTTTGCAGATGTTATTTGCAGCATTTATTTATAAAAAAAAAATAACTAGAAAGTCTTTTTTTAAAAACGTCGTTCTGGCTGGGACCAATAAAAATGTGACATGCTTGGCAAGGCTGTCTATTTTACTTACGCTGCTTCACCGTTTCATATTCTGAGCAAACGGAGAGGCTATTTTCCCACCAGAGTTCAGAAGGGCATATTGTTTCATTTCTTCAGAAAATTGTTTCTCGGGATTTCAATCTTTTAGCCAGATATGACAAAACATAATATCAAGAACACTTATGCTGCTTATCAGTTCTGTTTTCAAAACATAAATCGTCAATCAGTATATATTTAAGTCAGGTAGCCAAGAGGCCTCAATGAAAACAGATAAATTGTTTCCAGGTATTTTAGCACTAGCAATAGCACTTAGACTTATATACCGCTTTACAGCGCTTTCCAGCCCCCTTTAAGCTGTTTACAGAGTCATCCTATTCCCCCCAACAGTCTGGGTCATTTTAACAAAACTGCACCACTTCCCATTCTACCCCAAGTGAAAGGATTCAACAATAATAACGTACAAAGGTTGTAGACGTTATTCTGGTCTTGATGGCCTTATTTGGAAGGTCCTGGACTGTGTACATTTCTCAGTGTATAGGTTGATCTAGGGCACATGGTCTATGGACACAGTTAGTGTGCAACAGCAACAATCACACTTTGTAACATTTAATTACATGTGAGCAGTTTGCAAATCCTATGTAGAAAAATGTTAGGAAAACCAGACATAATTTCACAGATAAGAATACCTTTTCTTATAGCAGTTTCCTGGGATGAGTGTGTAGTCATGCAAAGGCCAGTCACCTCGTATACATTCAATATACATTATTTAGATGAGTAGCAACCACTTCAGGGATCAGCAGAATTTCTAGTTGGTATTCAATTTTTGGGCATGCTGAAAATAAGATTCATATCAGTGCAATAGTTAATAAAGGTACAGTTGGCAGAGCTGTATCTATGACTAATTTGCAAGTTGAGGAAACAGTATGCTAAGATATGTTTCCTTGCTTCTCCTTTGTTATGGACAAAGTGGTCACCCACAGTTATCCATTTTTGCATATTATTCACAGTGAAGATTATCAATCTTCTTTGAAAGTAGAACAAATGGTACGTAAAGCAAAGGCGAGAATATTTTTTTTAAGGGCCATATGAAACTTTTGCTCAACCATTTATAAAATCTGAAACATTGCAAGAGTTCATGTTGGGATACTTTTCAGTACTTATTTAGAGCCATGGTGGTATTCTATTACCAGCCTATGTCTCCTGTTTGTTTGTTTATTTGTTTTTCTCCCCCCCCCCCATCTCCAAGGAACAGATGGGAAGTAATAATGATGTGCTGACATCGCAGAAAGAGCAGGGACAGAAAATGACTCCTATTTTAAAGATTGCCTCCCAAAGTCACCTTCATTATTATATAATTATGTATTATCACATCAAGATAAGAATATCTGTCATAAAATCACAAAGACTGTTTCAGCCATTTTGCTTTTCTGTTTCTCAAAACCAATTTCATTGTATATATGATGTACAATGACAAAAAAGGCTGTTGTTGTTGTTGTTGTTGTTGTTGTTATTATTATACAATTGTATCATAGCGGCCAGTTGTTTCGCCGGATTTGGCATTGGTTACTAGTCGGGCCCCACCCAGGGGCCTAGGACGTCGTAACGTATTTTCGTAATATGCGTGCAGATCCAAGCAGTGTGGCTTTTTGCATTTGACTGATGGTGATTTTATCAATTTTTAACTGTTTTAAATGTAAATCCAGTGCTTTTGGAATAGCACCCAGTGTGCCAATTACCACTGGAATTATCACTGCTGGTTTGTGCCATAGTCATTGAATTTCGATTTTTAAGTCCTGGTATCTTGCGATTTTTTCATGTTCCTTCTCGGCGACCCTGCTATCACCTGGTATTGCGATGTCTATGATTGTGACCTTATTTTTCTCAACCAGTGTGATGTCTGGTGTATTATGCGCCAGTATTTTGTCGGTTTGTATACGGAAATCCCACAAGATCTTGACCATCTGATTTTCGGTGACTTTTTCAGGCTGATGTTCCCACCAGTTTGTTGCTGTTTTAATATTATAATTTTTGCACAAATTCCAATGGATCATTTGTGCTACTGAATTGTGACGCAATTTATAATCAGTCTGCGTGATTTTTTTACAGCAGCTGAGTATGTGATCAACAGTTTCATCAGCTTCTTTGCAAAATCTGCATTTGGCATCATCAGAGGATTTTATGATTTTGGCCTTAATGGCATTTGTGCGGATAGCTTGTTCTTGCGCAGCCAGGATTAGTGACTCTGTTTCTTTCTTTAATGTACCTGTTGTTAACCATAACCAAGTTTGTTCACTGTCCACTTTATCTTTTATTTTTTCCAGAAATTGGCCATGCAGTGCTTTGTTCTGCCAACTCTCCATTCTTGATTTTATCACATCTTTTCTGTATTCTTGTTTCGTCTGTTGGGCCTTCAGTAGATTTTTGTTCTTTACTTCGATTAATAGATGTTCTTGACTTTCTTTTAAATAATCAGCCAGTGCATGTTTTTCTTCTTCAACTGTTTGCTTCACTTGTAATAATCCTCTGCCACCTGATTTTCAGGGCAGATATAGTCTATCGCTTGATATTAACCATTCCGTAGATCTCATTCCCTACCGCCAACTCAGTTCTCCATTGTTTCATCGCCTTTTCAGTAAAGGATGTAATATTTTTGCTAATGCCAGTTGTTTCTAAGCATTTTATGATCCAACTATGTGGCAGTGAGTCAAATGCCTTTTTGTAATCAATCCAGACCATATTCAAGTTCGCTTTTCTGTTCTTACAATTTTCTAATATCATTTTATCAATTAGAAGCTGATCTTTTGTGCCCCTACTCCTTCTTTTGTTGCCTTTTTGCTCTACTGGCAAGATGTTGTTTGTTTCCAAATAATCCATCATGTTATCTGCAATAATGCCTGTGAGTAATTTGAAGGTTGTTGGCAAGCATGTTATTGGTCTGTAGTTTTCAGGTGTTGTTCCTTTAGTTGCATCTTTCTGAATCAAGTATGTTTTTCCAGTTGTCAACCATTCATCAATTTGGCCCTTTTGTAAAATTTCATTCAGTTGCCTGGCCAATATTGCATGTAAACTGGTCAGATATTTGAGCCAGAAACCATGTAATTGGTCCTTTCCACGTGATGTCCAATTCTTTACCTTTTTAACTCGATTTTTGACCATCTCAGTTGTTATTTCTAATTCTTGCATTTGTTTGTTGCCAATGCTTTTCTCAAAGTCATGTATCCACTTTGCTTTCTTGTTGTAATCCTTTGCATTTTCCCACAATTCTTTCCAGAATTCAACTGTGGCCTGCTTTTCTGGTTTTTCACTTTTGGTGTCACCATTCACATTAAGACTTTGATAAAAACGCCGTTGGTCTGATCGAAATTGCTGATTTTGTTTACATTGGATGATTCGTGCCTCATATCTTTCAATTTTTCTAGCTGTTGCTGTTATCTGCTGTTTTACAATCTCTACAGCTTCATTGATGTTTCTTGTATCCAATCTATATCTTCTGATTAGACGATCTATGGTTTTGTTGTTTTTAAGCCGTTGCTCATACATGTTCTTTAAGTTACTAGCATCTGCCCTTAATTTTTTGATTTTTTGTTCTAAACGGATTTTCCACTTTGGCTTTGATCCTTTTTCTGTTGTGTGACTAGGTACTTTAATTTTAATGCCTAGTTCATTAGTGACTATTACAGCTGCACTGTACATTAACTGGTTTGTTTCCAAGATGGATCCCGGTTCAATTGTTGAAAACACTGCATTAACCATTTTCATGATAGGGGCCAAAATTTTCTTAGGCACAGTTTTTAGTGATGGTAAACGTTGCCTTTCCTCATTAAGCAGAAAATGCTCCATGATCTTATCCTTCAATTCTTTTTGTTTTTGAGTTAGTTCATCAGTTGGTTCAGTGATAACTGGTTCTAGTGGTGGTGATGTTATTTCCTCCCCGAGAGCTTCTTCTGGGAGTTCTACTATAATGTCTTTAGTTGTGTCTTGAATATCAGTTATTTCCGCTTGTGATATTGTTTTTTGGGTTTTGCAATTTGCCTGAATTTCCTCATGTTCAACTTCACTAAACACTTTATTCCATATAATAAATCGCCTTTGATCTGCTAGTCGTTGTTCACTAACATTTGAATCTGGATATTGTTCTTTCCATAATTCATACATTCGCTTTAAATAACCTCTTTTTTCTGGCTCTGAGTTGTAGTAACAGGCCATTATGGCACGGTTTTCATCTGCACTATATTTTTGTCGTTTTGTTGGCTGGTCCACTTGTAGCCCACTTGTCGACGGATGTCCAGGGACCCCAACATCCGCCGCAGCCCTTGTTAACCCGCGCGACGACCGATGCGGTATGGAATTCTTATTTGTTTTTTTCACCATATTGTATGGGTTGGCGGGGGGTTTTTTTACGGGACCAGATGCCAACCTGACCCCAACCCTCCTCTTCTCATCCGGGCTTGGGACCGGCAACGGCGGAGTTGTTGTTGTTGTTGTTGTTGTTGTTGTTGTTGTTATTATTATTATTATTATTATTATTATTATTATTATTATTATTATTTCTGCACTGTCCAGCTGAATTTTTATTAATTGGGGACTGAAAATTTGTTTTGAGTTCCTTTAAATTCTTGAAGATGTGTGGAGGACTTAGGTTGTGATTTCCTGGCACTTCCGAATCACAGGTGCTGGCAATGCTATTGCCTGCTTTCTGGTTGTTGTGATAACTTCATCTTGGGAGGACACCAACTTAGGGAAGATAAGATTTGGCAGGGGTTTCTGCCTTGTAGAGATCAGCTTCAGGTGGCATTAATAATTTAGTATATCTTGACATTTGAAGTCTTTCTAGAACAGCTGGCCAGATGGAAAGATGGGCTATTTGTCCAACTAAAACATCCACTTTCCACTTTTCCATGGTTTGGGGCACTATTAAGGTTTTTTTTTAGAGAAGCCATCAACAAAAAGCTCAATTGTAGCTTTGGCACAAAGCTTGGTAAAAAAAACTTAGTGGCTTTGACATGAGATTAATCTATTTTTTTAAGTCACTAATCTCTTAAGTGGACATAAAATGGCCCTTCTTGAGGTGATTAAGTGGACAACTTCACTGAGCCGAAGAAATATTTATTGACAGCAAGACTAGCCTGCACTGTCTACCTCTTGGCTTGAGAGAACAATGATGACAAAAGCTATGAAGCTTCAGAGAGTCTTCAAAGAGATCTCAGTTCTTTCTTCTTTCTTAACTTTATGCTGCCTTCATTGGACAAAAGATGGATGCTATGACACAAAGATAGCGACAGAACATTTGCAATTAAAATTATTTTATTTCCCCATGTCCTTTTGTCTTTGGTATAACATACCAAGACCAACACTTTGAGGGGACCTATGGGAGAAATTTAGTGGTCAAAAATGATTCCTAACTTCCTCCTTTGGGCAAGTTCTCAGACAAAAGTCATATGGATTTGTCTTCTCCTAACCAACTAGAAGTTAACTGTCAGTGGTGGGACTATAGCTTGGTGTACTAAAAAGAAAAGCCCTCATTCAATCTTGGCAGCTACAAGTAACAAAACAAGATGATATTTGGAAAGATCTTTATACAAAGATACCTCCAGTCAAACAATTTGATCTAGTGGGTAAGATCAGAACAGGATTTTTGAGCTCAGTTTCAGATCTAAATGAGTGATTTTCAAACTTGGCAACTTTAAGATATGTAGACCAACTCCTACATTAGCTAGGGAAATTGTGGGGTTGAAGTATGGACATCTCAAAATTGGCAAGTTTGCAAAACACTGAATTAAACTGATTAGAACTGGCTAACTTTATGTTCAAGGAAGATAATGAATATTTTTATAGTCCAAAGATGGGGGGGGAGAGAATCAGTAAGATTGTAAGGGTGACACCAAAATATAATTTTATGTCATTTTATTCTATTTTATATATTTATGTATTAAATTATATTGTATTTTATCCTATAACTATTGTATTTATCTTATTCTTGTTTTAAATTGTTTGTACAAGATTTTATTGGTGATATAATTATAAGTATACTTAGTACTATTAAGTATAATTATACTTAATACTATTAATATATTATTAAAACAGAGTAAGAGAAACTTGATAGTGAAACTCGTAACACAGAAATTCACTGGCTGAGTTTAAGCAGAGGGCAGACAGCAAAGATTCTTCTGTTTGAATTCCTGCACTGACCATAGGATAGGATTCAGTCAACTAATATCATATAAGCATGAACTCTCAAGTTTAATCAATCTATTCTAAAGGATCTTCGATGTCTGCAAATCCTAAAAGGTTTGCTGAAGTCAGTCTCAGCACTTTGGGTATTTGACTGAAGTCTCAGTCCCCAGACAGACATTGTCTAACCCAGTGGTGAAATTCAATTTTTTTTTACTACTCGTTCTGTGGGTATGGTTTGGTGGGCATCGCTGGGGAAGGATACTGCAAAATCCACATTCCCTACCCACTGCTGGGGGAAAGATACTACAACTCCATTCCCACCCCTCTTGGGGGCCAGGCAGAGGTGGTATTTGCCGGTTCTCTAAACTACTCAAAATTTCCGCTACCGGTTCTCCAGAACCTGTCAGAACCTGCTGAATTTTACCCCTGGTCTAACCCAATTGCAAGCACAGGCTTTTCCCCCTATCCCATCACAGTTAATGCCAATATAAAGTCCGGTGTCAGCTGTTTATCAGCAGAAATTAGACTGTGCCAAGTCACTGAAGAATGTATGTTTTTGTTATGTTGAAAACTTTGTAGAACAGAATTTCACAGAGGAATTTTATGACAGCAGTTGTTTGAACTAGATAGAATTCTTGTGTTTTGAGAATTTGTGGGAATGGAGAATGATTTATTTTAGGTATCAAGGTACATTTTGTAGCCATGAAGATGTGCCCGATTTTTGCATTTTCATTACTCGTGAAACTGATAGATCCTTTTCTCTTGAGAGGATTCCTCTGTACCTGCACATGCCCACACTCCTATTTTTGGAAATAATTGCTTGCAAGATGAGAGCTAACACCCAATCTCAACGTGTAGCAAAGGTAATTGCAGCACTTACAGCTCTTGTCATCTTGATGTATTACTGGGTATCAAAGGTCACTGTTTTGTAGTCATACGTTATCAAATTTGAAAGAGCAATATTTGATTCTGATCAGCCTTTAAACTGCCCACAACATACTGTACATGAAACAAATAGAGGGCTTTCTAATTTTAAGTCATGGGCCAGGATGGGAGAGAGATAAACCAATGTGTCGGAAGTGGAGGGGTCAACCAGTCAACTCAGAGGGCTTAGATGTCACTGCTGGGCTCTAATACAATGCATTGCAGTGATCACAAGCTAAAGTGGCTATACTAATGAAAATAAAAACAACTGAAAAATGACATGGGGCTGTGCCTGGTGGACAATAATGGAGAAATAAGGACATAAATCACTATTTAGAGACAATAAGGCTATAATAGCTCGCCTGAAATGTTTATATCTTCTACTGATAAGCTATCTCAGGACAAAAGTCTACAGTTTTCCAATTTTGGACCCTTCTCCAAAGATGCAATTCTGCACATAAAATGAAATAATCTTGACTCACGATCCACCCTCTCCTTTGCAACTGAGGAGTCCTTTTCCATCTTGATCCAGAGAATAGCTCATGGCCCATGCCAGGAGCCAACAGGCTAGCCTATAGATAACCCAGGCTTATCAGAATTTATTGAAGACCAATAAGTTTTCTATCTGTAAAGGTAAAAGGTAAAGGTTCCCCTCGCACATATGTGCTAGTCATTCTCGGCCCTAGGGGGCGATGCTCATCTCCGTTGCAAAGACAAAGAGCCAGCACTGTCCAAAGAGGTCTCCATTGTTCTCATGTGGCTGGCATGACTAAAAGCTGAAGGCGCAGGGAACACTGTTACTTTCCCACCAAACGTGGTTCCTATTTTTCTATTTGCATTTTTATGTGAACTGCTAGGTTGGCAGAAGCTGGGACAAGTAACGGGAGCTCACTCCATTATGCGGCGCTAGGGAATCGAACTGTTGAGCTGCCAAATTTATTGTTAGGATGGAATTAAAAGTCTAGTTCAGATCAGCAGAACTTGACCTCTGTTGGTTATAGGGTTGTCCTGGTTGAAAGGGACAAGAAATAGAGTCATGTAAAAAAACAAAATTAGGAAGGCCAACTCTTGTGTTTATAACTGTGTGATTATAGACCTATGACCATATAGAACAGCTCATTCTACACCAATGAATTACAAGTATAAGATTATTTATAGGTATTTATAGGTATTTATTGGAATTTATATGCCGCCCTTTTCCCTGAGGGGACTCAGGGCGGCTTACAACCACAAGGAAGGGGAGGTGCAAGGTCAAAACAAAACAATATGTGAACAACAGAAAAGTAATAAAAACCCAACTTTCATTCAACAGTCAAACACTCGGGCGGGTAATTAGGAGCCTATCCCCAGGCCTGCTGGGAGAGCCAGATCTTGAGGGCTGCGCGGAAGGTCTGGATAGTGGTGAGGGTGCGGATCTCCATGGGGAGCTCGTTCCACAGGGTCGGGGCAGCAACAGAAAAGGCTCTCCTTATGGGTGTGCCTCAAAACATTCTCTTCCACGTTTTCTACTTTATGCTGTAGGCCAGGGCTGTCAAACTCCCAGCCTGAAGGCCAGATGCATCATGTGCTGGCCATGCCCACGCCTGGTTTAACGAAGGGGGGGGGAGTCCCGATAAGTCACATGATGTCACCGTGATGACATGAGTTTGACACCCCTGCTGTAGGCAAAACCCACATGAAATATGTGGGCTTCTACTAGTTATTGTTGGGCAGTTCTGTGACCCTTCAGCAGTTAACAGTTAGATCTGACAACTCCTGGAAACAATGATTGGAAACTAAGCTGAATCAGCCTGTTCATTACTTGGTTGAGAGTCCATCAGGACATGCCAGAGATGTAGGATAGATAAAGTAACGGAAACAGCTTCTTAAAAAAAGACAATGGCAAGCTACTTATTATTAGGCCCTCCTCAAAAAATCCACACATCTAGATTGTTGTTCCATGAAACGTCCTGGTATTGATTTAAGGGAATTTTTATCCTTTACTCTTCTTAGACTAAGAATTTGGTTGAAAGAGGAAATGAATATTAAAGAGCAAATGAATATTAAAAAAAGAAACAAACATTGGTACCAAAGTCTTCTTTTGACTGTCCCTCTGCAATGTCAATTGAGAATAAAATTTCAAGCATCTAATGAAATGGACTCTGACAAAATCTTACGCTGTAATAAAACTTAATTTTTAATAGACAACAATAGTCACCGCTAAGTGTGTTGCAACAGACTAAATGACTACTCATTGTCATCATTCAACATTTATTCATGTGAATTGCAGCAGTGCACACATGCAACACAATTGAGTTAATTTGATTTTTGTATTACTCTCTGGATATACTCCAACTTTTAATAAACCTACAAAAATCAAAGATGATCATTTTTGAGCCAAAATAACACTAAAATACAGAAGTTTCATTTTTTTTAATTGACAAAGTATGTGTGACCCTTGATCATTCATCTTGGGGCAGAAACTGTAGATAGATGGGGTCATTATCAGCACACATTAATCGTGGGTATCCAGTTTCATTGCTATCATGCTTTTAATTAACTCTGCAGTTGGAAACTAAATGTGCTAATGGACTAATGGTCATTATAACCCCTGAGCTGATTATATGGTAACTTTATATTTTAAGAGTGGGAATGATAAAACAAAACATTACTATGGATTAGTTTTTTAAATGGCTTAAGCTGCAGGGACCACACTATTATAGGTCAAGCTTCTCCAATCTGCTGCTTTCAGATTGTATTAGGACTGCAATTTCCAGATTTCCATCTTAGAATTTACATGTACAAAACTTCAGCATTAAAACCTTTTATTGTTATAAACAAAATTGTAAGTTTTCTCCAATTTGAAAGGGGGGTTTGCACTGCTGAACTACCTAAGCTCATATTCATCATTGTCATCTGAGACATAATAGAAAATAAGAGCTGACAATAGAATTCAGAAATGTTGTGGAAAAGGAAACTTTCAAGATTTACACAGAAGTTATTATTGTTGGCCACAGTCAGCAAGATGTTTAAACTGGATTTGGCATTTTAACCCAGCTATTGACTCCTTCCAAAAGACCTGGGACAGGCAGATGTTTGATGGTGTTAAAAGTATCATTGCAGGTGTTTTTAAAGCTACCTTTTGTAATTGCCTGATGGGTATTTTATTTTGCCAATGCTGATTCTGTTTAGGTGCTGCTCCAGATATTGTTATGTGTGTAATTGACATTTTCATAGTATAAAACTGATGGAAATTTAATAGTTGCAGTCCTAACTATGAACCGTATTCATAATAATTCTTATTAAAGTATTGCTTTAGAATATAGGCAGTTGCAAGCAGGATGGGGGGGGTGTAAAATTAGGTTTTCAAGTCTGATAAATTCAATATTTCTAGATATTGAAGAATTCCTTTAGGTATTGCTCCACAGGCTCCAATCCAGATTGGTTTAACAATGGATTTCTTTTTCCATAAGCATTCAACTTCTATCTGGAACCCAGTATTTTGCCATTTTTCCCAATTGTTTTTCCTCAATCCTAACATCATCCAGAATAGCAACAACAACGAAGCAGACTTTCTTCAATGAGTCTTATATCAGGCCCATTATGAGCAATATACCTGTTTGGATCTTAAAATTCCAGAAAATCTTAACCCACTCATTTTCCAAAACCTTCTCAGGTTGATGGTCACAGTAATTTTTACTACATTCAAATCCAAACCTCAGGCAAAGTTTCCAATGAATAATTCTGGCAACTCAGTCACGATGCTGCTTGTAGTTAAGTGGTTGTTATTTTATTCCACTCTTTACATTTAAATAGTGTGAGGACATTCCACATTCAGTTTTGACTTGCCCATGTAATTGTAGGTGTGGCAGTCACTTAATGGCAGTCACAAAGATTTCTCTGTATGATAGGCTGTGTGAGTGTGGGATCCATTATCGTGGATTCTGAACGAGTTAAAGCTGCAGAAAGAGTAGAGCTGATCTGTGAGTGAGCATATACCAATCTAATGGACCTGAAGAGGGCTGATTCACCCCATCATTAGAAGTTGCTATATTGCAACTGCTAGCATTCCAAGTGCAATAAACTCCAATATATTTCAAGGGATAGCATGTGGGAACCAAAAGCAGGGAATCGTGCCAATTCACTAGTCATGCTCCCAACACACACCCCATGGCAGCACATTTATTTATTCTGGCCCATGTGATGTCTTTCAGAGCTGCGGTGGTGCAGTGGTTAGAGTGCAGTACTGCAGTTCTACTAATCACTGGCTGCCAGCAGTTTGGCAGATCGAATCTCACCAGGCTCAAGGTTGACTCAGCCTTCCATCCTTCCAAGGTGGGTAAAATGAGGACCCAGATTGTTGGGGGCAATATGCTGACTCTGTAAACAGCTTAGAGAGGGCTGTAAAGCACTGTGAAGCGGTATATAAGTCTAAGTGCTATTGCTACTTACACTATATACCTACCAAATTCCCAGTCAGCATGGAAATCTGAGAATTGTAATTATAACACAGGTTAAAGCCAGCAGATTGAAGGGGGAGGGAATGGGGAGAAAGGGGGGGGGAACTGGCTACAAGATAGGGAGAAAAAGAAAATCCTATCTGGTTCACGCAATACACTTAGCTGGGTCATCTGAATGTATGCTATGCTAAGCATGGTTTATCCATGTATTCTGTGGCTGTGCTTGCTTCTGCATTGACTGGAGAAACACCCCCTTTCTGTACACCGAAAATACCCAGAAGCCATGGAAGCATTATTAAAGTGATAGTTAGCATGACAGCAAGACAGGCTCTGGGGGATCAAGTAGCATTAGATCTTTAACGTGAAATATCACCTGTGTTCTTCTACAGCTTGTCCAAAAATAAACCAGCATGGAACTGATAAAAACTTCAGCTTACTTTAAGGCTTTTTATAATAGCACAATAATATCTTCGCTGCACTGTAACAATAAAGTCTGCTTTCAGATATAATGGTGTTGCATTTTAAAAATAAGCCATTTTAATGGGAATTAAATTTTAATGTTAAGTAAAATGAATTTTAATGGGAGAAGCAGGTGACACAAAAAAGGTGACTTTTTTTAAAAAATATAATTCTTTTTTTTTTAAACCTTGGCTGGATGTTGCCCATCTTCTTGAGAACAATCATGAGATAGACATGCAAATAGTTGTACATTATCAAAATATTACTTATGTTGCAATATGATATGACTTAAAATACCCATTGACATTTATTTAAAAAAAGAAATCAATATGATTTATAGTGTTGAAGTAAGCATCTTGTTTTTCCCCCACCTATTTAGCTATCCAACGGGATGCATTTCTT
This sequence comes from Thamnophis sirtalis, assembly GCF_051295495.1. Lineage (NCBI taxonomy): Eukaryota > Metazoa > Chordata > Lepidosauria > Squamata > Natricidae > Thamnophis > Thamnophis sirtalis. Next base: position 21,560,832 of record NW_028261381.1, on the reverse strand, counting down.
GAGGTACTGCAAACATCATTCCAATTTTACTAAGTCACGTCTAGAATGGGGATGATGGTATTTCTTGTCCACACCAAGGAAGGCAGTGTACTGGAGTGTACTGCTCAGAGCGGTCTTAAAAAGAGCTTTCAATGCAAATAGAGGGGGCAGCTGCTCCTATTGTCTCTTCCCTGATTCAGTAAAGTTGCTTCTCAAACTAGAACAATTAGTCTCTTTTAATGCAAGTGTGAAGTAGATTATTCATACTTTGAAGTCAATATAGGTAAAGGTTGCCCTCGCACATATGTGCTAGTCATTCCTGACTCTAGGGTGCGGTGCTCATCTCCGTTTCAAAGCTGAAGAGCCAGCACTGTCCGAAGATGTCCCTGTGGTCATGTGGCTGGCATGACTAAATGCTGAAGGCACACGGAATTCTGTTACCTTCCCATCAAAGGTGGTTCCTATTTTTCTACTTGCATTTTTACGTGCTTTTGAACTGCTAGGATGGTAGAAGCTGGGACAAGTAATGGGAGCGCACTCCATTACATGGCACTAGGGATTTGAACCGCCAAATGAGGACCTTTCTGATCGACAAGCTCAGCATCTTAGTCCCTGAGCCACTGTGTTTCCCTACATTGAGGGGAAAATGGGAATCCCAGAAACCCACACATTCTGGTGGGAGGGAAGTTCCCTGAGGATGGTCTTCAGAAAGCTTCTGAAAGATCGGAAGACTAAACTTCTGGTCTCGGTGACCAACCCAGATTGGATCCTGTGATCCCCGAATATCCCATTGTCCTCATGAAAATAATCTATACACAGATCAGGAAGCTACAGTATGGTCAGAACATGGTAATACCAACTGGATCTAGATTGGCAAAAGAGTGAGACAAGGCTGTAGAGTGTATTTATGTATTCAATCTTTATGTTAAATAGGGAAGCTGGATTGCATGGGGATGATTGTGTTTTAAAAATTAGAAATTCCAATGACCTCCGCTGTGCTGATGGCACCATTCTTGACAGCTGAAAGTGCATATGACTTGCAAATTTTAGTAATGAAAGTTAACACAACTAGTGAAAACATGGAACTAAGATTAAATGTACTTCATTAATGACCACAGATACAGCAACCAACCTTTGAATTGACAGTGAAGATATTTCAGTATGGGTAGCTTCCTCCTTTAGGAACAAATGCCAACAATAAAAGAACTAGCAGTCAAAAATATGTAACAGAATAGGATAGAAAGAGTATTGATAATTTTAACTTTTGATATTGAAGACGACTTCTAAGAAGACAATGGATAGCCAAGAAAACAAGTAAGTGGATTATCCAAGAAATCAACCCAGGGTTCTCACTCAAGACTCAGTGGTCATACCTTGGACCTTATGCAAAAACCTAGCTCTATTGAGAAGTCTATAATAATTAGAATGGTGGAAAAAAAGGGGAAAAACAGATCAACCTGTGGAGGTTGGATGGTGGACGGGCGGAAGTGACAGTGCAACTTTGGAAGACCTGAAGGACCAAATTAGGGTCATCATGGAAAAAGTCTTATTTATGTAGGTTTGTAAGAGTTGATTTTGACTTGATTGGCACATAATTAATCACTAGAAATATTGCTTATATTATTACAGTTCTATATTTCCTGCACGTATCAATCTGGACTAGGCTTTAACTTTATTGAATAGTTGGAATTATATGTAACACATCAAATATCTTTTGGTTTGCTTCATGTAAATTCTCTTTTGTGTTCCTTTGAGGAGGGGAGGCATCAACTGATTTAAATTTTCAGCATGCTTGTAATTCATCACACAAATTTTAGACTGGATTTGGCATTTTTATCCAACTTTCAAGTCCTTCCCAGGGACATACATTGTTTTTATTATATTGCATTATTTCATTTGACAGATGAGAACAAAATATAGCAAGGTGTCCTATGGATTAAAGGGTTAAATTCACTTATAATTAATTAAATGGCATTGCATTTGACAAAAAGAAAATGCAGGGAAAAAATCCTATGGATTAAAATATCTGACTCTTCTGAAGGAAGGGATAGAAATGCGGACTTCATGCCACATAGGGAAATTCTTTTGCTGCTTACAGAACTACTCCTTCTCTTATTACTGGTACATATTTAGCTTGAACAGATGTACAGAATATTTAAGTGACCCAATCCCTCTTTAGAGATCATACAAGCTGAGAAAATCACTTTCACTGCTTCATTTTATGGGGATATTTTAAAAAATCGTTTTTACTAAGCCAATTACACTGTGCTCTTTTCCGTGGTTTGTACCAACCCAATGGGTTTGGGTTTGAGTGAATACATGAAACTTTTAAAACATCTGATGTGCCTTCTGCTGTTTTATGCTAAGCAGAATTATCAAGCACAAAGTTGGTGCAGCTTGTTCTGAGCAGAACTATTCTAAATGATGTTTCTAACGGCACGAATATAAAACGGACAAGGTTTGGTTTTACCCTAGTCAGCTTTGAAGAGCAAAACACAACAGTGAGTTGGCCAAAAGTGACGGAATAAATGGCTGATAGAATGGGCAAGATGGAAGGAACAAGCTCCAAAGGTATACAGACTACCTAGAATCGAATGAGTAGTCAAATAAATATTAGTTTTCCTAAATGCAGCTATAGAGGATTATGAAGTATTTGTCCTTTCAGCTTTTCTGAATGTTTGTGTCACTTTATCACTGAATTTTGTGAGAGCTTCATCTGAGTTTTATTGATGGAGCGGGGACAGGTAATCTTCAATTTACAACCATTTCATTAGTGACAGTTTGAAGTTTCAACGCCACTGAAAAAAATTATTTACAACCAGACTTCACACTTACAATCACTGTAGGATCCCCATAGTCATGTGATCAAAATTCCATTGCCTGGCAACTGGCATGTACCATATTTTTTGGAGTATAAGACGCACCTTCTTCCCTCACAAAAAAGGCTAAAAAATCTGGGTGTGTTTTATACACTGAATACAGCATTTTTTGCCTCCTAAAGCCCTGCCCCCTTCACCAAAATGGCCCTGCATAGCCTCTAGGAAGCTTTTAGAGAGCTCCTGGGGGCTGGGGAGGGCAGAAATGAGCGCTCAATTTTACCTCCCACCCCAGCCCCCAGGAGCACTCTATAAGCTTCCTAGAGGCTATCCATGCCCTTTTTTTTTAATGAAAAACAGGCCCGTTTTCACAAACAAAATGAACCGTTTTTTGCTTGTTTTTGACCCCACCCACCCCCCCAGGAGCACTCTGCAAGTCCCCTAAAGGGCTATTTATGCCTCCTTTGGGGGGGGGAACTGGGGCCATTTTTGGCTGGTTTGCAGAGTGCAAAACCTTTTTTTAAAAAAATTGCCTCTTCAAAACCTTCAGGACCTTGGTGTGTCTTATACTCCGGTATGTCTTATATTCCGAAAAATATGGTAAAAAAAAAGTTGCAGCATTCTGGGGTCAAATGATGACCTTTGCAACCATCTCCAAACAAGCAAAGTCAGTGGGGGAATGAGAACTTGGATAAGATTACCTCCCTTCGTCCCATCAGATCGCACAGAGTGGGCCTCCTCCGAGTTCCATCCGCCAGTCAGTGCCGACTGGCGACTACGCGGAGGAGAGCCTTCTCAGTAGCAGCTCCGACCCTTTGGAACGATCTCCCCATAGAGATTCGCACCCTCACCACAGTCCAGAGCTTCCGCACAGCCCTTAAGATCTGGCTATCCCGTCAGGCCTGGGGATAAGATCTTCATACACCCCACCCGAATGTTGAATGAATGTTGTGTTTTATTGCTATTATTATTTGTACTCACATATTATTTTACGTTCTGTTTTGCACCCCTTTCCCATGAGTTGTAAGCCGCCCTGAGTCCCCTCAGGGAAAAGGGCGGCCTATAAGTGACAATAAAATACTAAAAAATACTAAATACTAAGAGCCACGGTGGCATAGTGGTTAGAATGCAGTATTGCAGACTATTTGTGCTGCCTGCCAGCTGTCTGCAATTTGGCAATTCAAATCTCACCAGGTTCAAGGTTAACTCTGCCTTCCATCCTTCCGAGGTGGGTAAAATGAGGACCCAGATTGTTGGGGGCAATAGGCTGTCTCTGTAAACCGCTTAGACAGGGCTGTAAAAAGCACTGTGAAGTATATAAGCCTAAGTGCTATTGCTATTCGCTGAACAGCAACCTGATTTACTTAACAACTGCAGTGAGTTAACAACAGTGGTAGAAAAGGTTGTAAAATCAGGTATGGCTCACTTAACCACCTCCTTGTTAGCAACAAAAAATCTGGTTTCAATTGTGATCGTAAGTCAAAGACTTACCCATCCTATAATTAAATGCTTAGAAAGTAGGATCCTGCATTGATCCACGACAACTCACCGTGGCATTTATCAGCGGATCCCAAGCTATTTTCTGTCTAACCTTGGCCTAAATAGAGCAACATGTTAAAGAAAAACCTACTTATGTACTAAAGAGTGTTTACTAATGGACAAGCTATTAATTCCAAAGAATTAATTTTTCATTGTGGGGACGGGGAATCAAATCTACTGGACAAAACATTGCAAGATACGAAACAGGCCTCTGTTCTAGACCAAGTGTGCTGAACTTTGAGAAGCCCTGGTCTCCTAGTGCTCCTGATAAACACTACTTCCTTATTGCACTATAAGACACTTCTGTCTATGACATGGTGATGGATGAGTGCGTGCACTTGGTGTGTATTACTGAGGCCTGGCAATGGGACATATAACTGTTGGAAAGCTGCCTGGCTTGGTTTCAGATCCTACAACAGTATAACATCAAGGTCAGTGAAGTCAAGTCCCTGTGATTGTGTGACAAGGAATACTGCTCTAACCAATTGCCTAGTAGTGTCCCCCACACCATTGGGATTTGGAGTTCCTGAGGGTTTAATCCTAGCTGACTTCAACTTTAACCTAAAGGATGGATCTAGTGGATCCAGTGCTATGACAAATAGAAACCTTCAAACATGTAAGATTGCATGTGCTAGTTCTGGCCTTTACTTCAAACTAGACAATTTGTTCTATAGATGGAAAGCATTATCATGTTGAGTCAATCATGAGCTTATCAAACTAGGATACACAGATGCTACAAACCTTTGCAGGAGCAGAGTACCAATTAAAATAATCTGCCCCAGAAATCTAATGGATTCATGTTTCTAAAGCGTGCTTGGGCATTTCCTTGACAATTTGGCAAGGGCTTCTAGCATCTGCCTGGTTAATCTTTGAAACTTGGAGGTGAACTAAGATCATCAGATCGCACAGATTGGGCCTCCTCCGAGTTCCATCCGCCAGTCAGTGCCGACTGGCGACTACGCTGAGGAGAGCCTTCTCAGTAGCAGCTCCGACCCTTTGGAACGATCTCCCCGTAGAGATTCGCACCCTCACCACCGTCCAGACCTTCCGCGCAGCCCTTAAGATCTGGCTATCCCATCAGGCCTGGGGATAAGATTTTCATCCGTCCCACCCAAATGTTGAATGAATGTTGTGTTTTATTGTTTTATTTTATTCACATATTATTTCATGTTTTGTCTTGCACTCCTTTCCCACGAATTGTAAGCCGCCCTGAGTCCCTTCAGGGAAAAGGGCGGCCTATAAATGACTATAAAATCTCAAAATTCTACCAGCAAGGTCTCCTCCCAGGCACCAACCCCAAAGATTTACTTAAGAACTAAGGGAGATGAAGTGACTGAAAAGCCGCCCAGTTGACAGTAGAGGGAAACCAAAAATAGATGTGACTAAATGTTGGTAAGAGTCTATATAGCGGTGGAAAAAGTATAGCGGTAGTGATGCAGCAATTCTTCTTAGCGTTTACACTGTCGACAGATTACTTCCTGCTGACCCTGTTCTGAATTACCTGAATTCCCTTAAAAAAAATTGGATGGGTTAAAAACCATGTGCAGACATGGCAATTGAAATTGCAGGCTTCTTCACTGATAGCTGTTTGTATTCATTCTGATTTGGATGGTATTTGGGCATAACCTATGGCGACAAACAATGTGGTATTGTGATATAATCTGGAATTCTTTTGACCTTGAGGAATCTAGGTAAATAATTACCCGATAATAATAGTACATACAAGAATGTGGAGTAGCTGCTCTATTGACCTTTTCATGTACTAGTTTTACATTCAAGAATGTGTGTAATAAAACGATTCATTTAAGAGACCCGATTTAAGTCAATTATGAGAATATGCTTTGAACAAACCCTTAATGCTATATAATCTTTATTTGCTCTTAACAAAATACACAAAATTCACTTATCATCATTATTGTACAAGTATAAATAATGCTCAGTATTCAAGTACAATCAAGTGCTGAAATTCCTACACTTCATGTAAACACAAACTAGGCTTTCTATTTCACATGCTATCTTCAGCTCATCTGCTGTGCCCAGAACCTCCCAACAGGGGGCATCGTATTCTAGTCTGCCCTCTTTAACTGTATTCTTTCAAGGGAAAATATGAAGAGTGGCAAAGTTTTTAAGTTTCAATGACACAAATGTACTGCTTTTGGTAATTATCCAAGCACCCTTTCTCCTGTAAACATCTGGATATTTAAATTGATTTAGTTCAGCTTAATAGATAAATATTTTCAGGAAAAAAATCCTTAATTTATTAAAGCAAAACTTAGACATCTTTTTAGTCATTTACAGCACTCTTTGCTCAAAGACCAAATAATACTATAGTTCAGATCACTTTATGGAAAATACCCATTTAAGCATGTTTACATTTCTTTGTAAGTACGCAAAAAGGAAAAAAAATACAAATCAATGTTTGAGTTAGACTTCAACTAACTAGCCCAGACTGAAATGCTTTAATCCCCCACTCGCCTCTCAAACATATTCTTGCAATACTATCTGCACAGTTTTTAACATTCATTGGAGTGGGAGTCTAAGCTCAGAATCAGTCCTTGAAAAAGTAACAGCTTAAAAAAAAATACACATAGCTAAAACAATGAGGCACTTATTCTCCCTCAGGCGTTTCTTCTCTTTGGTCACCTGGAGGAGGGAGGGAGGTTGCAGGCGTTGTTTCCGTTGTTTCTGTTTCCTTTGCTGGTTGCTCTTCCTCCGCAGATTCAACCATCTCATCACCTTGTTTGACTGTTGAAGACTTGTTATCTTCCTGGCCTGTCTCTGTCAATGGGGGAGGTTCTTCTGAAGGTCCTAGGAGACACATATTTTAATTATACAAATTGTATTTATTTATATATACCATATTTTTCGAGGTATAAGACGCATCTTTTTTCCTCAAATAAGAGGCTGAAAATCTGGGTGCATCTTATACACTGAATACAGCATTTTTATGCCTCCCGAAGCCCTGCCACTTCACCAAAATGTCCATGCATACCCTTATGAAGGCTTTCAAAGAGTTCCTGGGGGAACATAAACAAGGGCTAAAACGAAAAGAATTGGAAGAGGAAATTAAAGGGAAAGAGTTGGAGTTAACATTGAATCCAGGCGATACAAAGGTTAAGGAAGCAATTACCATATTAAAATCCCAATTTGATATGTTGATCTCTGACCAGGTAGCCACTAGTTTATCATATGCAAAACACAATACTTTTTGTAACGCAAATAAACCGGGCAGATGGTTAGCTTATCAGATTAGGAAAAAAAGGAAAATTCAAAATGTAACCAAATTGATTTATAGAGGGAAGGAGGTGTTTCAACAGGAGGAGATTCAAAAGGCATTTCGGGAATTTTTTACAGAATTGTATAAAGGGGACAAAATTAAGGGTTTAGATATAGACAAATACTTAGATAAAGAGAAAATACCCCTAGTCAGAGAAGAGTACAGGCAAAAGTTGAACCAACCAATAACCTCAGGGGAAATCTTGCAGGTAATTAAGCAACTAAAGTTAGGGAAAGCGCCAGGCACAGATGGCTTGACAGCGGTTTACTATAAAAATTTACAGTTAGAAATGGTAGAACCTCTTAGAGAACTATTCAATAAAATTCAAACGGAAGGTAAAGTGCCCCCATCTTAGAAGACAGCATTTATATCTTTGATACCCAAAGAAGATCAAGATACTACCCAACCAAAAAATTACAGACCTATCTCATTACTTAATGTAGATTATAAATTTTTTACTAAAATACTAGCAAATAGGTTAATGGTGGTTATTCAACAATTGATACATACCGACCAAACAGGTTTTATACAGGGGAGACAGATGAAGAGTAATGCTAGACTAATTATTAATGCATTAGAATATTTGGGAAAGAACAATAAAATTCCTGCTGCGTTCATATTTCTGGATGCTGAGAAGGCCTTTGATCGAGTTAATTGGCAATTTCTGTTGAAGATATTGCAAAAAATGCAGATAGGAGATAGCTTTTTACGGTCAATTAAAGCAATATACCAACAGCAAACAGCTCAAATCATAGTCAATGGAAGTTTAACAGACCCTTTTCAAATCGGAAAAGATACAAGACAGGGCTGTCCTTTGTCCCCACTATTGTTCATTATAACTTTGGAAGTATTGTTGAATAAAATACGGGGCTTGGATGGTCTAAAAGGGATCAAGATTAGGCAGCAAGAATACAGAGTCCGCGCTTTTGCGGATGATTTGGTCATAATATTGGAACAACCGCAGGAATCTAGTATGGTTTTAATGAATACAATTAATCAATATGGTCAAGTGTCTGGTTTTAAAATAAATTTAGAAAAACCAAAATATTAGCTATAAATATGAATACTAAACAAAAGGAAGAACTAGGAGGGATGCTAGGATGTGAGGTAGTCAAAAAAGTCAAATATCTTGGGGTTAATATTTTAGCCTCAAACGGGAAATTATATAAGCACAATTATGAACCACTTTGACGGAGTATACAGATAGAGATGAAAAAAATGGGAGAAATTGCACTTATCCTTGTTGGGTAGGATAGTGGCAGTGAAAATGAACATCTGACCAAAATTTTTATTTCTTTTTCAAATGTTACCTATACTTAAAAAAGATGCGAATCTTTTAGAATGGCAGAAGGGTATCAACAAATTTGTATGGTCTGGAAAGAAGCCGAGGGTAAAGATGAAAATAATGCAAGATGTACGCGAGAGAGGAGGCTTGAAATTACCTAACCTAAAATTATATTATGATGCAGTGGCGCTATCCGCAATTAGTGATTGGACCCATTTAACCAATGATAGAATACTGAATATCGAGGGACACGATCTGGTATATGGTTGGCATGCTTACTTGTTATTCAACAAAAAATTGGATAAGAATTTTAAAAGTCATATCTTAAGAAATGCTTTACTGCGGGTCTGGAAAAAATATCAATATAAACTAAATGACAAGTTACCCATGTGGGCAATTCCTAGACATGCAATTGAAAATATGAATATAGCACAAAAACAGGATAGAACCACTTACAGACAACTTCTCACTTTGGAAAGGGGGGCTCTACAACTAAAATCTTTAGAGGTATTGAAAGAGGAGAAGGTAGTTCAAACATGGTTCTAGTATGGCCAATTACAGGCCAGGTGGAAAATAGATCAAAAAACTGGTTTTATCCAAGTTGAGGATAATTTGTTTAAACAAATAAGAGATCAAAGTTTAATGCATATAAAGAGGATATATAATGTACTAATACAGATGGATTCGGAAACGGAACTAGTTAAAGATTGTATGATAAAGTGGGCTCAAAATATTGAAGAACCAATAATGTTGGACACATGGGAAAGAATATGGGTAACACAAGCACAAAACCTGAGAGAAAATTTTTATAAGATGTTTTATAGATGGCACTTAGATCCTAGAAAGCTGGCTTCTATGTATCCGAATGTACAGCCTAAATGTTGGAGATGTGGTTCTCCCGATGCTACATATTTTCATATATGGTGGACTTGTCAAAAGGTTAAGGCATTTTGGATAAAAATGTGGTGGATTATGCAAAATATCTTTAAAAGAAGGATAAAGTTTACTCCTCAGTTATTTTTACTAGGTATATGTACTGACTTTACAGCGGTAGAGACTAATTTGGTTCTACACCTAATAACGGCAGCAAGACTGTTGGTGGCGCAATACTGGAAGAAGGAAGACTTGCCTACAACTCAAGAATGGACATTGAAAGTTACAAACCTAGCCGAGATGGCTAAAATATCGGCATATCTTAAAGACCATTCAAATGAGAGATATAAACAAGACTGGAAAAAATTGATTGACTATATACAAAACAAATATGGGACTAAGAAATTACAGATAGCCTATGCTTAAGATTAGGAACAATCTAAACTGCTCAAAGTTAGTGTAACAGGAAGAAGCTGAGTTCAATGCAGAGATGTTATTAACTTCCTTTTTTTTAAATTTCCTTTGTCTTAATATATTTTAGACTGTGTTTGTTAAAAATCTATACCGTGTACGGGCTCTGGGAAGTCGGGGGGGCAGCATAACAGCATAAAGTGTAATACCTATAATACACTACAAGTAGCCCTCAAGTTACAACCATTCATTCAGCAATCATTCGAAGTTAAAGCAGTGCTGAACAAACAGCACTTATTCTGGTCCACAAAGCTGCAGCCATTGCAGAGCTCTCCCCTCCCATCACATGATCAAAATTTGGGCACTTGGCAGTCCTCCCACACTTATAACCAGAACACAAGGGCACTTCAACTACCCCCCCGTCTCTGCACTTTCAGTAGCTCTGGTACTCCTTGATGGTGGTGGTGCTGGATCTGAGGTAAAGGCCCAAGGCCTTTGCACTTTCAGCCAGTCATCACTGCCTCAGGGCCGCTACTTCTGCCCTAGCACTACATGCATAGAGGCATGCTCTGCAGGCCCTGCCACACCCAGTGGATTTTCACAGTCTTCCTCCCGCTGCTAACAAGCAAGGCCAGCCTGGTCCTATGCAAGGTAGCTGCTGGCTGACCAGGCCTTCTTCTCAAGGCTATTTGGGCTGTTCTCCCAAGGCTTTGGAAGACTTCTTAGGCAGTGATGGGTTCCTTTCAGCATTCCAGCTGGGCTTCAGAAGCTGGAATAAAGGTAAGTATAACCCAGGAGCAGGCGAACTGGCCCACTTTTAAAAAAACAGAGAACTGGTTTGCTTGCTGTTTGAAGGCAGCATTACCAGTTCGGGAGAACCAGTAGGAACCCACCATTGTTATTAGGCCTTCAAAAATCTCATGAGAAGGCCACATGCATCATTCTCCAAAGCATACAGGCCAGTCTCATGATGCTTCAAGAAGGCCTGAGAAGCACTCCAAAACATCACAAGAGTGACCCACACTATTTGGAAAACGACAGGCATGAGCAACCTTGGGAAGAAAATCAGCCTCGCATAGGGCCAGGGCAAGTGCTCATCAGCAGCCAAGCCATGCGCTCATCAGGAAGGCGGTGAGGGCCAACTGGGGCAGCAGGCCAGCAAACACAGAGTGACAAGCCCAACAGAGGCAGCAGAATGCAAGAGGGTCAAAAGGGCAGAGATGAGAGGGGGAATTGAAGAGAAGGCAGCCCGTTACCTTACTGAGACTTGGGGCTGAGAGGGCGAAGCTGGGAGTGGCTTGGTTTAGAATGAGTCCTCACCTAACAATTGGCGGCATTCTGTTAACAATGGCAACAACAACTGCCAGACTTGCCATTACTAACTGATGCGGTCATGTGACATTATGCTTTATGACCTCATCGCTTAGTGATGGAAATTCTGGTCCCAATTACTGTCACAATTCAAGGACTACCTGTACACAGGGCTATATGAAAAATATCAATAACAATCACACTATCAACATAGATTGGGTGTTGTCGTTGTCATCATCATAACATGAAAGCTTAATTTAACACCAAGCAGCCTAAATTATGTGACTATCATGGTTATTATCCCACACGGGGAGAGCAAACTTTGAAAATTCTTTTTCCAAGCAGAGGGGATTTTTAAGTGTCATTTACGGCCCACAATATAATTGTGTTGGTGATACTGTAACTGAGGCTTGGGGAGAGGGGGAAATGCAGGGAGGTTTAAAGAACAGTTAAAATCAAAGGACAGAAATCTTTTTCGCGTCCTTAAATGTAGTGACAACAATAAAAGAAAAGCAGCTGCCAAGCTGGCTGCCGTACACTACTGCTGCTTTTAGCTGCCTATTGAGTATTTGTATTCTCTTTAGAGTCCTCCAGCCTTGCCTAATATAGGAGAAAGGTATTCTGCAGAACTAATCCTTTTGTGAAGCTTCGTCGTCTTCCTGAGCTGAGCTGGATAAATTATGCTGATTAAACAACAAAGGGCAGTATCAGCAAACTGAGGTTCCACTGTATTGAAATTCTCCTGGAATCGTTAATACTCTTCCGTAGGTGCTGCTCCCTGCACTGAACATACACAGGCCACATTCCTTCACGGGCTAGTAATTATAGTCACTGAAGAATTAGCAAGAGGAACTCAGAAAATGGGAAGGTTTATTAGTTTGTTGGGCAAAATAATGTCTGCAGTAGTTCAGGAGGGCAGAGACACATCCTAGGCCAACTGGTGTTTTGGAGAAGCTGATCACTAATGGAGGGGAGGGCAGTAACCCCTTTCACTGTTGCTTTTCAGGAACCAGCATTATCAAGGGATGCTGCCTCTTGATTCAACAGCCTTCAACAGCAGTAGCTGGTCACAGCCTGTCCACAAATCTCTCTAGTTCCTTTTTAAAGCATCCGCATAGCAATTTCTAAAACTAGCAGTGAATTCCTATTTAATATTATGTTTGCATGGAAAAGTATTGCCTTTGATCATTTAATGGTTGTCTTTACTATAGGTAAACTTGAATTCTAATGTTGTAAAGAGGGAGAAGCACATTCTATCCATGCCATGCAGGATTTTACATACAGAAAACAGAACCTCTAGCCTGCTTTATCTTACCCTATTCCATTCCAAGCCGAAGACTCTAAACCAGAGGTCCCCAATCCTCGGTCTGTTGCCTGACACCGGTCTACAGCATGCCAGAAATCGGGCCGTGCAAATAAGCGAAGCCCCATCTGCAGGATGCAGGCAGCATACGAAACCACACCTCCTCCAATCATGGAAAAATCTCTCTCCACAGAATCGGTCCCTGGTGCCCAAAAGGTTTGGGGGCCGCTGCTCTAAACTATAATACCATGATGGCGAACTTATGGCACATGTGCCGGAAGTGACACACAGAGCTATCTCTCTGGGCACGTGAGCCCATTGCTCTTCTGGGTTCCGGTGTGCCAGGAAGTTGGTCTTCATGTGCTTGGGAGTGCCAGAAACTGAAAGAGCAGCCACCCGGTGTGCATGCACACACCAGGCAGATGATGTTCCAGTTTCTAGCACAAACAAGCACACTGGCCACCTGGTCTTCTCGTTTCTGGTGTACATGCCGCCTGGCTTTTTGGTCCTCACACCTCCCTGCCCGCCCGCCCGCCCATCAGGGTGGCGGGACATCCCCACTGGCAACCTGGTTCTGCAGCCCCAGACAGGGAGCATGCGCTCCCATTTCAGCACTCGGTGCCGAAAAGGTTCGCCAACCCTGCTATAGTATCTTATGAGGAATCATTCTGTTTGGTCTTCCTTGCACTTCTTCTAATTCTAAAATACCATTTTTTTTTAAAGGTACTGAGACCAGAATTGTACACAATATTCTAATTGTGATCTCACACAGATTTGGGCAAGGACATTAATCCAGTACAATTCCCTCCCTAATGACACCCAGTGTTTAATTTGCCTCCTTTTATAGCAGCTGCAATTTACAGCAGTTTAAAGCATTTTCATTGAGCTGTCCTGCAAAATACCACCCTTTCTTGGTTAGTGACTGCCAACTCCCACCTCAATAACATACATTTCTTGTATCAATATGCAGCGTTATACATGCACTTATGCTGAACCACATTTGCCATTTTGGAAAAAAATGGAAAATTTCTTTTGGAGCTCTTCACAATGCTTTATTGATTTTACCATCCACACCGAACAGCTTCAGATCATCACCACAGCGCCACTTTTCCGGCTCAGTCTAAACTCCAGATCATTTATATATACAAATACATTTCCTAGAGAATTTCTCCCCCCCCCCCCAAATTTTGCTCAACTTGCCAGTGTGAAAATTGTCTATTTATTTCTGCAGTTTCTTATTTTTAATCCAACTGCCAATCCATGAGAGCACTGGCCATGGCAGCTTGGTTTGCTCAAGAGTCTATAGTGAGGGGGTTTGTTAAAAGCATTTTGAAAACTGAAATACGGAATAACTTCGAGAGAAGTTTTGTCTACCTACTTGTTGACTGCCTCAAAAAAACTGTAGAAGATTCACAAGATCTATGTTTGTAGAAGCCGTGTAAGTTGCTTTTCGGCAAGGCTCATCTCATTCATGTATGTTTGCTTCTCTGTATTAATGCTTTCAACATGTTTTTGTCTGAGACAAATGTTAACTTAATTGCCCTCTGATTTCTCTTAACAATTTTTTTTTAATGGAATTACACTGGCACCTCGGTTCGCCCACATAACACCTATCCTCCGCGAGCTGTGCTGGCTACCTGTTGATCTCCGGGTGCGCTTCAAGGTGCTACTTGTCACTCATAAAGCCCTCCATGGTAGTGCGTACTTGAGAGACCGTCTCCTGCCAATTACCTCCTTGCGACCAATTAGATCGCATAGATTAGGCCTCCTCCGAGTTCCATCTGCCAGTCAGTGTAGACTGGCAACCACACGGAGGAGAGCCTTTTCAGTAGTAGCTCCGACGCTTTGGAACTATCTCCCCGTGGAGATTCGTACCCTCACCACCGTCCAGACCTTCCGCACAGCCCTTAAGACCTGGCTAGCCCGTCAGGCCTGGGGATAAAGATAATCTGTCCCCACCCGAATGATGAATGAATGTTGTGTACTATTTTACTTTTATGTATTGTTCTGCGTTTATTGTCTTGTACCCTCCCTTCCTTATTTTATGTAAGCCGCCCTGAGTCCCCTCAGGGAAAAGGGCGGCCTATAAATATTAATAAAATCACTAAAATCACTAAAAATCTTTCAGTATATTTTTTTCCACAGAAGATTTTAGGTACAAAAGAAAAGTAAGAATGTTCTGGATTAAGTGAGTTAACATAAACACATGTTTGTGTTTGCAGTGAACATGAACAGAAGAGCCCAAAGAACTTGGAAAAGTCACCAAACAAAACTAAGTAGATGGTTATCAGCCATTACAGTTAAACACCAACTTTATTTTGAGAAGCCGTCTCTGGCTGCTTTCATAGCTAATACGCTAACCAAGGATTTGTTTTAATGATGGTTCCCCCCAAGAAGTCAAAGACACTCTTGAAGAATAAGCACTGGACTCTTTTGCCAATTCCTGGTTTCTCTTTCCTTCATCTCTTCTACTGACTCCCTACTCTGGGAAGAGCACAAACACAAATAAGGATTACTTCTGAGTAGAGATATTGCAAGTCAGGATTTATAAACAAGGATCTGCAAATCATGGTTTCAAAGTATGTTTTCTTGCCCTGAAAGAAATCACTGTGTTCTTTGGATTAAGTTTCCTTATCAGACTAGGCTTTAAAAAAATCAAACATGCATATTATAGCTTTTTTCATTTATGGCCAAATTAAACCTGCTGCTGGACATTACTCACTGAAAAATTAACAGCAAGAAAGGAGTGTTTCCTTTATGTCTTGTTCGTGTGTCAGATGCTCCTTCAATTTCATCTAAAACGGCTCTTCCTACGTCCTCGTAAATTACCTTACAGATTTGAAAAATTGTTTGTTTGTGCCACATGGAAAAATATCAACCAGCATTGTAAATGGTTACGAAAGTATTTTTGGCTATCATCATTATTTCTATCAATCATCACCCGTTATGTTTTCCAGAATATTCTGAAGAGACTCTTCTGCCTAAAGCCTCACAAAAGTGTTCTACATATTACATCCCTTCATCAGAAGGTGTGCTCTTCAAAGAAAAAATTGTTAACACCCTACGTTATATTTTTACAATGCTTCTTTTTCCTGTTAGCTGAATACAAACAAGATGCCTACCGCATTTCAAATTTATAAAACTTCTGTAAAGGAACTTTGGTAAATTAAATTTGACAATCTCTTCCCACGTCCCATTTTTAAGCAAAGCTGTTTTATTCAATTTTCTATCCTTTAAGGAAACATCAAAATTAACATTTCAACTTTTTCATTTAGAATAAAAACTGGACCTTCAATTCACCTCAACCTGATGATGTGCCCAAAACTATGAGATGTAATGCATGATGACCCAAACCCCTTAATAAAGTGAATATAATTCTTAATATTGATAATTAATTAACAGAAGAACCCAAGATTTATTTTAAAAAAACAAATTTAAGGGTAAAATATCAGATAGCAAAGAGAAACTATTTCTGAAAAATTTGAAATGGCTTGGGATGTTCCTGTAGCTGCACTTTGCCTCCCAATATCACCTGCCCCCCTCCACAAAGAATTCTAAATAAAGAAAACTACATACAGTATATTACCATACATATATGATCCAAGATATAATTCTTAAAGAAATTAAAGAACCACATATATATGTGGTATCATACAGGGTGGGGCATAACCTTTTCCTAGGGGGTCACAGCAACACTTGTAATAACAACACAAATAATTCATACACCATTCGAAAGCCCATCAAAAACTGAGTTTATTGACACGATTTAATAGTCAGTATGACCACCATTAGCCCTTCGAACAGCATTCAAACGAGGTGGATAAGAACACAACAAATCTTCAAACAGTTCCGTTCGATTTTCCAGATTTTTCAACACAGTTTCCAAATTCATTCTCAAAGTTTCAACCGAATATCGATTTTGACCTTGCTCCTGAATCATCAGAGCTTCCACTTCCAATTATCAGTAACCCAATCCGGATGACGTTTCAATTTGTTTGCAATCCATTTTCGATTGATAAACGTCGCTCCAGCATCGCGAGCCTCTCGAAAGGCAATGCATTTTATTCTGTCAATGATCCTTTGTTCTTCCGAATCGAATTTTCCAGCCATTCTTAAAGCAAATTTAACATTTAATAGCTCATTCAATTCAGTTTTTTATGGGCTTTAAAATGAGGTGTCGCGGAAGTTGTAAACTGCTGTCGATCTTGCTGTGACCCCCTAGGAAAAGGTTATGCCCCGCCCTGTACATATTGGCAATCTTTCGTTGTTACCTTCGCAAGAAAAATGCAAATCCCCCAAATCATTTGACCAAACTACACTGATTCTATTTTCATTGAATAACTCGGGCTTCCTAGATACATACCTTCTTCCGTTTCAGGCTGTTGTACATTTTCCTCCTCCGACTGCAGAGCTTCAGTTGTGCTCTCCATCACAGCAGCTGGCTTATTTTCAATGTTGAAATCCGGAAGCCGTGGAGCTTGTGGTCTGGTTTTTCTTGCAGGATTCAGGAAAAAACAGTAGGCGCACCGAAAGGCTGCACAAAAGATTATATAGGCATATCCAATGAACTAACTGAACATCAGAGCTCTTGTTTA
Source organism: Thamnophis sirtalis (assembly GCF_051295495.1). Classification (NCBI taxonomy): domain Eukaryota; kingdom Metazoa; phylum Chordata; class Lepidosauria; order Squamata; family Natricidae; genus Thamnophis; species Thamnophis sirtalis. Next base: position 21,543,443 of record NW_028261381.1, on the reverse strand, counting down.
CACTTGTTATAATTTATTTTTATTCTTAATGTTACTCTTGAGAACACCAGTTTGGGTTAGTGTGCTAGTTAAAGCCCTTCCTGGAGCATCATGCTCCACATCAGTCACCCATGGCTTCATTTACCTTTCCAAATGATGACTGCAATGCACTTTGCTATTTATGAAGACACTCAGAAAGTGTAGAATGCAGCACCTGCTTGCAATGAGCATTGCCAATACCACATATGAATGATTTGGCAGGCACTGCATTAGTTTATCGTTCAGTTTCCAAGTACAATTCAGAGTGCAGGCTTTAGCATATAAAGCCTTTTTAGCTTGAGAACAGGGTATCTGCAGCTCCTCCCATTTCAGGTAAAGCAACTTGTCATCTGAATAGGAATGCTGAAAATTGCTTCACTCAAGTAAGATTAGTAGAAGAAGGGGGAGGACAGAGCTCAGTGCTTTTCTTGGGCATGCTCCAATATTATAGTTGCACCCAAACATTTAGACAGTCCTGGTCAAATAATATGTTTCCATGAACCGTTTCCATGAACCCCTAAGAGAAAATAAACATCTACACTGTACAAAATTAAACACATCTTTCTGTAACTTTGAATACCTTTTTACTACTTATGCACTATTATTTACAAATTCAACATAAGAAAAGAGTTTATTGTGGCAGATATGGTAGGAGTAGCACTTTGGACACCTCTCCAGTAAGTACTTTGTAGTACCTCGTTGACGGTATCACAGCCTTCAAATATTTCTTATAAGAAACATTTCTTCTAAATGCTTATTCTTTCTTTTGGAATTTTCTCCCATTCTGCCTTGCAGAAGTTTTCTAGCCCAGAAATATTCTTAGGTCTTCTTTTTTTTTTTTTTTTGGAGATACTCATACAGATTCAAACCTCTGGTACTGTGAAGGTGAATTCAGTATCTTTAATTCTAATAAGCATTTCATGGTTTATTTAGAGGCATGTTTTAGATTACTAACTTGCTGAAACTTTTTTTTCATTTTGAATTAATTCACTAATTGTGAGATATTATATTAACTTCTATGATATGTTGATATTTAGTTCAATTTATACTTCCTTCTAAATAAGTGTTCTGTGCAACATAAAAAGCGTAACAGAGCCAAGGTGGCGCAGTGGTTAGGGTGCAGTACTGCAGGCCACTTCAGCTGACTGTTATCTGCAGTTCAGCGGTTCGAATCTCACCGGCTCAAGGTTGACTCATCCTTCCATCCTTCCGAGGTGGGTGAAATGAGGACCCAGACTGTGGGGCGATATGCTGACTCTGTAAACCGCTTAGAGAGGGCTGAAAGCCCTATGAAGCGGTATATAAGTCTAACTGCTATTGCTATTGCTATTGCTATACTGAGCATTTTCTTCAAATGCTTCATTTTTTGTTTTCAAATGTATCTTGTGCATCAATTTTTGTTTCATCAGTCTGAAGACCTTTATTCCCAAATATTTCAGACCTCTCAAGGGTTGCTCCTCCATAGTTCAGACAATTATTTCTCTGATGTGGTCAGATGAAAGGTTTCCTGACATTTCTGTTAAGCTGATCACTTTTGCGTAAGCAGTGCTCTACTTTGGACCTATGGGCAATGATTTAAGCATCAGCTACGTTTTTCAACAGGATATCTGCAGTGATCTTCAGATTATGTTCTGATCCATTTTCAGGCAATTATAAATGAATCTAATGAACTTGCCTACATATCCAGGCATACGAGTCACTTCTTTCTTACATGCCACCATTTAAAGATTACAAATTCCAGTTTCAATTTCAAATCAGCCAATCATTGCTCACACAATCAGGCTTTGTCACCAGCCAACTGGGTGTACCAGTAGGAACAGGAGAAACTTTTGACTTCCTGCTGGCTTTCTCATTGACTTTGCTTGTGGGAAGCTGGCAGGGAACATCAAAAAGCACTCCTCCTCCTTCTCGGCTCAACTTAAGAACGCCTGCCACTTTACCGGGGGGGGGGGGGGGGGGGGACGACACGACGACAAAGAAACAAAGGGAGCCAGAAACCATGAGGAATACTGTACCACCACTCCCCAACCCACTCCCCATCTCAACATGTCCCTAACATCTCTGCTGTCCATGGAAGAAGAGGAGTTAGCTGTCAACTGCTGGCACTCTCCAGCTAGCCCCACCTCACCATCAGGCATTCAAGTCACTTCCTCATCCTTCTCTCACTGCCCACCACTATTAAGATATTTCAAATTTCCTCCTCAGTTCCAAAATAGACAATTTGCCTGTCAGATCTTGCCACCATCCAACTGCGTGCAGGGACCGAGGGAGGTAGGAAAGATGGTCAGGCATACAGTCCTGCCATCTTACCTTGTACCATGCAACCTAGACGTCTAAGAAGTGTAGCCAGAAGCAGTGGTGGCACTAAAGGGACCACAACTTTCGCAAGTTTCTTTTCCATAGGAGTTGTGGGATTCCAGCATTCTGTAAGTTAGCCAATCTGAGTTATTTTGGTTCAATAATTGTTGCTCGATACCTTCCAATTTTGCCCAACTGAAGGGTATGGATTCCATGAATGAGAATGAAAAGAAGGGCAAATGAATCTTAAAGCAGCTTTGGGGCCACTTTTACCTACTGTTTTAACCGGTTTGCCTATGCTAAGCCATTTGTATAGAAAATGAGCACAGCCATATGTCTGGAGGCCACCTCTTTAATACGCCATCTATCTACTGAAATATTGACTTAGTAAAGATTCTTTTATCAGTATTCTCTGCTAGTCGTTGGCTGTAGTCCCAACAGAGGGAAGAAATAGGTAAGCAGTTACAATTTAACTAATCTTTAAATTTAAAAGTTATGCATCTCTTCTCGTTAAAGCTCTGCAAATAAGAGGAAAAGAGTAAAATAGGAATGATAATAAGCAGAGGGAGCCATCTTGATGACAGAAGCATAGTGATGAAGAGGACAAATGGCTTGATTAGAGGCCTGGTGCTTTTTGTCCCAAGAAATAACCTCTACTTCATTCAGAAAACCCTATTCTGTTTCTAGCTTACCTCCCAAATGTATACTGATTACTGTTGCCTGTATTTTGAGCTTCAAGGGGGGAAAAGATGGCAATCTACCTAATAGGGGTTTTCCCCACAGCTTGAAAATTTTAAGACTTAAACAGTAAAAGCTACTTTGTAGGACAATTGCACTGATCAATCTTTATATGTTAACTTTCAACTGGATGTGGTAGAAAGGGAATTTATGTGATCTCTTGAGACAATATCAGACAATAAAGACACGAGGGTAAAAGATCATTATATGAAGTTATTTTAAGATGACTTAAATTAGTAAGTCAACATTCTTCATCAACACATCTACTGCTATATTTATATTGCTCACATAAAAACTGAGTCAACAAAAGATCTGCGTTTTTTTAATGGCTTGAAATGTTGTCTACTGAAGAAAAACTAATCTGTTTTGTCTTCTTGATTAAAGAAGAGCAAAATCAGATCTTGAAGACAACAGATAATGTATTCACATTCTGTAACTTTATAGTTTTAGGTTTAGATTCAAATCTGAGTGTTTGTGGGGGTATTTATACTAGGCATGTGGGAATCACCTGTAATAGATTTCTCTTCAAGTAGTCTGTTCTGCAAAAATTCAGAACATAAATTGAATCTGCAAGTATCCATCTGAACTTGTTTCCAAGCTAAAAATTATGCTCAAAAATTACCTATTTGGGGAAATCAAAATAGACTGCATGTAATATTTACATGACATGAAAATATCCATTTCAGTGATTAAGAACATTTCAAAATGTATTGCCCAGATGAAAATTGTTATTAAAAGGTAGATGAGAATGTGTGTATGTTGTGTGTGTATACTATATACAAAATGAATATGAAAATAATATAAAAACTAACATCTTTATGTGAACTATATCTATCTTGTTTCAATTAGATATTTTAAAGAGATTAATAAGATACTGGTTATTTTTATTTTAATAAGATACTGATTTATTTTATGGAAGATTCAATACCCAGGATCTCTTTCTTGGTATTATATATATTTTATAATAATGATGATGGCATATCATGAAGTTGTACAATAACATTAGGATTATTTACTAACTTCTGTTTTGTGTAGTTTTTTACAATAGAATTACCTTTTGATAGTTGTCTATAGCTGTATATTGTTTATATATAATGCTACATATTATAATCAGTGCCTTTCAGGAAATACAGTATTATATGTAATCTTTTTGAAACTTAATAACTTTTAAAAGTTAAAATGACACATTTTTGTAGACTACAGGTTACAGATTATCAACATACTTTTAGGACAAATTATCAATTCAATCATACAAGCAGTAGTGTCTGATAAATTCTATCAATCACAATGAACCTCTTTTTTTTAAATGAGGAAAAACTGAAATTGATATGGACTCAACAATAAGTTGATTCACACATCTTTTAGTATGCATCTATATTCTGAATATTTCTAAAATGTTAAATTTTAGTTTCCAAGCATTGCTGTTAATATTTTATGAAATAAAGAGTTTTTTTAGATAAAGTTGGGAAAATACTATGTTATATATTCCTGGAAAAATACCACTTATCCCAAACCAAAGAGTTACAGCAAGCAAGCAAATGTCAGCCTATAAAATTTAATATGTCATTTATATGCAGAGTATAACTGATACAAACTAATAAGCTTACATCAATGTAGCTGAAAAAGAAATCTGTTGGAAAAGTCAATATTTTGGCTGTACATGCACAGAGAATGAGGGTGTATTTCAACAAAATATTCTAGTACCTTGATAGCACAGGAACATCATAAATGCATTGATTATTGTCTTGAACATATTCACAAAGCTAAGAGCACATGGGAGGGTACATCCACATAAAAGACAAAAGATCCTGTATCTGCATTATTTGCATGCTGATTTGTGTTTGCTGATAAGAAGCAAAACTAACCCCTCTGTTTACAGAAGGCTCTGCTTACCTTAAATTACTAATATAAAATTAAAATATACCCCTGGAGTCTGCCTCTGTTTCATTTCTAGTGTTTTCCACCAATACTGGCAAAATAGGGGCTAAAACTTCAAAACATTTCAGGGAATTATTTATACCAAAATAGTCTTAAGAGTACAAATAAGAAACTATATTTCTACAGCCAACTTGGATACCTGTAGGTCCCAGAAAAACTGTCTCCTCCAATCAGGTGCCTTCCAGATAGATTTGACTCCTACTCCCCCAAACAGTGTAGCAAATATTTATGTGCATGGTGAATAATTAGTTTTGTTTAAGCTTTTTTAAAAAATTAAACCAATTTCAATAACTTTTAGAGCACAGAATGAAGTTTTTAATCTAAGGGAAAAACCAATATGATATATAAATATAAGCCTAAGTGCACCTTGGTTAGAACTGAAATAGCGGACTAAATAGATTTGTTCTTACCAATATATTCAAATTCTTCCTTCAAAGCCATCCCATTATGTGAGAAACACTGCTGGCATATCAGGGCATATCTAAAGAAAGGATCAGAGCCAAAATTATCAGTTTAACAATTCAAGTAGTCTCACATCAGACAGCATTAAAATTCAGAAATATGCTTATTCCCATGTGTCCTCTAAATTGCACCTGATCTCTGGACTCCACTCCACAATATCTGCATATTTAGTATAATATCTGAAGAAAGCTCAAGTGCCCATTCCCTCCTCATCATTTCCTGCCTTTAATTCATGTCTGCAGATGACAAAATAGGACCCTGGATAGGTTTAGGTTTAGGTTTATTGGATTTATATGCCTGATTGTTCTTTATAAATATACAATAATAATTGCAAATTCCAGGGACCATCTAAATATTTTTAGTGTGGTATCTGCAATTTGGTTTCTTAAGTATCATTATTTTGAACTCTCATACTCATGCCGCAATACTAATTTTTGTAAAGGCTTATATTAAACAATAGTTGACATATCTGGCCTCATCAGTTACATATTATTACAATTTGGGGCTATTCTTCTCAGATTAAAAAAAACTGCTGTGAAACTATTTACAAATATTATTAGAAAGACACACAATGGCTGTAATCAAATTAAAGTTAATTGAATTCAGTACCATTGACTTCTAACTAGGTATACAGGTAGTTAGTTGTCACTTAACTATGATAACTGGAACTGGAATTTATCACTAAACAGTGCAGTCATAAAGCACAATGTTATGTAACCGCACTGCTTTGCGATGGAAATTCCAGTTGCCATAATTATGCAAATCAGTGAGTCATTAAGCGAGAACGTAACATGGTTACCATGTACCACTCCTGCCAGTTTCACCATTGACTTTGCTTGTCAGAAACCAGCCAGAAAGGTTGCAAATGATGATCATAGGACCATGAAATGCTGTGACATTTTAATTACAAGCCAGATGCCTGGATTACAACTACATGGTCGTAGAGACAATGGAAGTGCCCTAAGTACCAGGACCAGCTGTAATTGCCACTCATTCAGCACCATTGTACGTTCAAACATCACTAAACCATTGTTTTGTTAAGTGAGAACCATCTGTACAGTATCTAGGTTGACACCGTAAGGAGCCGGATTCCACATGGCTTTCTTTAATTTCCCTAATTTATGCAAGAGACAAGAAAACCAAGGAGAAAAACCACAGTAAGAATATCTGTTGTTTGGCAGGGTGCAGTCTATCCGAGCACCAATCTAGATGCTCTCTGTAAATCTGGATCTCAATCCTCAGAATTCTCAATAATGGGCATGGTGGCAAGGGAATTAAGGAATTTAACTGAAGAACTGAAGGAGTCTCAGGGACATTTCAAATGGAGTAGGCAGACATAGACTGCTACTATATCATGCCATGGCTATAAAATTCATTTATTGTAATGAGCAACATTTTACCTGTTCTGTGGACCATCTCCAACTAAATATTCAACAATTCTATCTAAGGCTCCCCTCTCTCGAGGAAGAATAAGTCTTGCCAACGGAGGTCCTGGAGGATGAAGGCCTGGAAGACAAAAGTAGCTTTCAATCTAATATAACTTCATTAGAAATAAAAATGTTTCAGCCCATGTGACACACACATGGCTCATACATATTCTAGAAATTACATTATATCCAGAGGTGGGTTGCTACCAGTTTGCACCAGTTCAGGACAACCAGTAGTGGAAAATGCGTCTGGGTCACCGAACCGGTAGGGATGGCAGGCTCACCACACCCCTGAACTGGTTCCCTGTCACCGCAGCTTGCATTTGTGACATTTTTAATGTTCTGCGCATGCACAGTCCTATTTACAGGCAACAGCGCATGTGTGCTCGCTTTGCACGTGTGCATCGAACCGGCAGTAATGGCGGCAGAAACCGAACCCTGATTATATCCCACTGTACTGGCCTTTCCAGAAAGAATGGATAATGTTCCAATTTAAGGTCTTAAAGAGCAGCTGACAATCAGTGCCAACAATACTGAGCTAGATGGACCTATGGTCACTTCCTTATCATTAATTATGGGAAACAGCCCCTGGAACAGGAAGAAGCTACATAGAAAGGAGTCAGCTTTAGCTCTGTCAACAAACAAGAATTCAGAGCAGAAAAAACACTTCACTTCAGGCACTGGATTACACATGAGAACTGCAACTGCTTTTGACCATGCCTCAGGTGAATGCTTTTATTTTGGCATCTATTTCTGTCTAAACAGTACTACATTAGAATCACTGCCAGGTAACAATTGCTCCCCAATATTATCATAGGAGGTAGTCCAGCCATCATTGACAAGATCCCCATAAGGATGCAAAGAGCGCTCTCTCTCTCGCCTATCCAGAAGGATGCTAAGCTTGAAGACTCCATTCCCTCCTACTCCAAGGCAAATCTTAATGACTAAAGTATTTTTCTTCTCCTAAGTGTTTTATAAATAACTTTGATTTTTAACTGCCCATATTAGACTAGTAGCTTTTATATATTTTTATTTCCCTCCCTAGAGTATTTATTATTGTGTTCTACTGTTTTAGTGATTTTAATATGCAGCTCATCTTCTAGTCAGCCTGAAGAACTTGGTTTATTGTGTCAAATAAAACATAATTATTTTTAATATTAACAAACAATCTCAGCATATTTATAAATCCCTGCTTTCAACTTCCATTTCAGTGTCACACTCCAATGCAGTGATGGTTTTAAACCTTGGGATTTTTTAAATCAGAAAGGCTAGCTCACTAATGGATGTTTCATTAACAAATACCTTAATATTTAAAGTATAGCTGTCCTCTCTTTTTGTTTTTTTTTAAAAAGCAAGAATATACTTAAGTACATTAGATCAGTTCAAGATCTGCCTACTCTAATACTTAAAAAAAAATCAAGCAACAATTAGGTATCAAAAATGTGTAATATGTTAATTCAGAAAGGAAGAGGCTTAATTTACAATTGCTACCATTATGCTCCACAGAATGGCTCAGCTGTTGAGGATTGGCAAAACATGCTGTGCTCTGATAATCAAATTGTAATGTCAAGAGTGTTCTCAAGCATCTTATTTAGAGGTGAAGGATGGCTATTATCCATGCCTTGTAGGAGGTGGGGCTGTTCTCTAAAGGACTGTGGTTTGGGGCACAATCTGCCTTACTACTTGTCCCAAAGGACTACCAGCTCTAGTGTAACACATACAACATACACAGTTTTAAATGGAAGCCTGATAGTTTTCAAACTAGAGACTGAGCCAGGATGGTGCACAAGCCTGTGGCAATTATGAGTAAGCTGACCAGTTCCCAAGGCAGTATCTTTTAGTTTTTTATGTCTTATTATTTTTACAATTTTCCTTTGCAGCTGATGTTTTTAATCTTAGTTGACCACAGTCATTGCAGTTTTGACAAGTGAGTGGCTACAATATAAACTGGATAGATGGATGGACCAAAGACTGACCAAACAAGCACATAATATATTTATTCAGAAAAATCAAACTATTTAGGGTGACTGTATATGAATGTTTCTCAATGGATACTGAATGAGAAATACATGGAAATTTGTTGTGCATAAACTTCTTGAGAAGAAACAGGCTTCAGATCAAATATCATGTAAATAAATGTTTAAAAATTTATGTTTAAATTACATGGCTATTTCTTATCACACAAGCAAAGCAATACTGATAGACTTTCTTCCAGTAGGTTCCTCGTGATGTTCTCCATTCAAATCTATGAAGGCACATTCCTTTGCAAGTTGGTCTAGCAACAATGTCAATTCTTAGACACTGTTAGACTACAATATATTTTGGAATTACTTCCTGAGAACTGTGGACAAGAATTCTTAAGGCCCAAACTCTGCCAGACTTTACTATCACAAATAGAAAAAAACAAATTTAAGGCTATAAACTGCAAATGTTAATTTCTATTATAATTATTAGACAAATTGAATAAGACTCTATTTTATTTTACACAGATTAATAAGAGTACAACAATGTCCAATTGCCAAAAAAGGAATATTTTTCGAAATAAATAGTTTTTAGGAGCAGAGAATGAATACAAAACAAAACAAACAAAAAACAAATTAGCTGTTGTTGTTGTTGTTGTTGTTGTTGTTATTATTATTATTATTATTATTATGCACATTTTGAATGCAACCTCAATTAGAACTGCCTATTGCAAGGTAAAGCCTAGCTATAATTAGGAAGCCTAAAACAAGAGCTCATGTGCCCCAAGAATCTCTCCAGTTACTTGGCACAGTAACAAACCATCTAAGCACACTTCTTATTCTTCATGCTGATATGGACAACGGTAATTAATAGGAACATCAAAAGCAATAATTGTGGGCAGGCTGGCTATTTCTGCAAAGCTGGCAAACTCTCAACTACCTGCTGGTTATTAATTTTTAGACATATGGAAGCTCTGTAATAATACATGTTAAATTGATTCTCTTCCACAAAGTATAATGTAATGAAAAAATGAATGATCTTTTCAAGTTTAAAGCTAATTAAATGCAGTCATATGGACTTTGACTGCTATTTCTCATAAGATAGGAAATTGTAGCTCAAGAAACCTGATTATTTTTATGCAGGCAAATATGCATTATGTTAAATATTACATATAGTGTTAATGATCAATGAAATTCCTGTACCAATACCATCACCAGTATTGTCATTGTATAGCTACAAAACTGAATTAACTGAGGGTGTTCATTTCCTAATTGCCAAAAGATATACTTAAAATTGATCACATTTAACAATTATCATTAACAATGATTACCATTAATGGAGATGGGTCATTTAAAAAAAAGGAAGAGTGCATTGTTTCTTCCCTCCATTGTTTTAAGTCTTACATCTGTCTGCTAGAGACATCTGAAGGTACCCATACAAAGTAAAGACCAAAAGATTCCACCCAGCAACATTATCAACAATTCCCTTCCATTTAAGGTTTTTTCTTGCCTGCCTCAAATGTATCTTTGACATATACCCCCCTCCGCCCCAAATCCATGGAAGATAAGCTGCACCCATTAGAATTGCAAACATGTATGGAATCCTGGAAAGAACCAGTTGCTGGATGCCTCCAAAGTAAAGCATAGGTTAACCTCTGTCTATCACAGACAAACATTAGATGGATCACAGGATCAGTACATCAAGTCAGAGAAATGGGGAAAACTTCTATCACTTGCTTATGGCAGAGCTTGATTTTTTAAAATTCAAATCAAAAAATAATTTTATAGTAGGGCAGCAATTTGTTTTTCACACACACACACACACACACACACACACACACACAGCAAAATTAGTACTGAATGCTGGGAAAAATCATTGGGAAATAAGAAGCAAGACTGCCAATTTGCTGGAAGACACTTGTGTATTTGGGCTGTCTTCAAAGAATTCACAGTCTACATTTAGGATTGATAATGTTATAGCATTACCTATTTATATTGTTATATTAAATGATTATTGTATTATTAATAATCAGTTTCTCTAAATGTATGGTTGAACTTTTATTAATACAGTTCAGTTAGAAAAGTTAAAATAATTTTATACTGCTATGAAGTATGTGCCAACCAGTAGTGACCTATGAGATTATTGGGGTTGTGAGAACGGAACCACCACCAAATACAAAAAAAAATAAAAAATAAATTAAGAACTAAATGTCCCCATTCCAAATCAGCAACAGCCCAAAACAGTGCCAACTAAGCAAATATAAAGTTTCCTGATGCATGGGTTCATAATCATTCATTTATCCTGCAAGAGTTCTGCACAGACTCAACTCCTTCCTTTTCCCATTACTGCACCAATGCATTCCCGTGGATACACAGACTTGCATCTGCTAATTGGCTCCAGTAAAATGATTCCTATTCATAGTAGAATCAAACAAAGAATTAACCCAATCTAAATACTTCTATAGTCGGAGTTCTTGATGGCAAGAACTTGGTATTCAGATCTTCTCATTTCTCAAGGAGAAATGTTCTTGCATGAAGTGCTTTCAGTTTATTTCTTTCCACTGTAGTATTACATTCTAGCATTCTATATAAAGAACCAAGAATTCCTGTTTAACTTAGCTTCTTTGGATATAGTCAGCTACCACTTAGCTTGACAACATAAACATGTCTAGATGTGGAGCTGAGTTTGTGCAATGTAGGGGAAGACAGGCTTAGACAATGTCACCCTCTGTATAGTAAAGTTAATAACTTTGTCTCCAGGATAATCATGTGGAAAATCAAGCATGCTGTATACTGGAAGTATGTTACATAAACACAGCTTGAAATTAAACAGAGGACTCAAAGTAGATCATAATTTAAAGCAAGACAGGCAAATAACAACAACAACAACAACAACAACAACAACACAAGGTACAGAGTATGTTGAGAGCCAGCCGTCCATCTTGGAAAGTAACCTCATGCTTTAATACTTGGACATTGCTCAGAAACAGAAAAAGATGGACAAAGGCACCCTGAGAATTAACTGGCATTAAATGCAGGAAGCATATGAATCAGGTGATAAGACTTCTCTGAGCAGCAGTCCAACTCCATGGAATACTTGAATTATGGGCAATTGCAAACTTCCTTGCTTTCTGAACACAAGAAAAATTGGTGCTATGTTTTTGGTATTTAGTATGGTTTGGGTAATCATCATGGATTAATTAAAAAATACTGCAACGTTTCTGATTTTTTAATTTTATTGTACACTGATTTGTTTTTGCTACCTAATTCCACACAGTTTGAGGTAGCCTATAGATGCTGTTGAATAAATGAGAAGTACTCATTGTGAAGTTTTATATAAACATCTGAAAAAAGATGCATCTACAAAACAGAAATTTCTGAGTTGTTAAATTGAGAGGTCAAGTGTTTCAAATAAGATGCTAAGTGATGTTAACTCCTAGTTATCAGCTTGTTATTTTGGAAAGTTCTGCTAACCGGGAAAAATCCTTTTCAGTTGCTGAGTATTTTATGCTTTAATCTTTACAGCGCTGTATTTTTTGCTTGGAAGAAAAATTTAAATAAATGTCAAAACATGCATTAAAAATATGTCCAGAGCTTTGTATGAAACTGAACGTATTCTGAAAGTGTTTTCTTATGTACCTGATTTATATAAGCCTGGAGCTTGCCTAAAGCAAGAACATAAAAAGGTATGCTATATTGTTGACTACAGAATCCTGCAAAGTTTTATTGCCATTTAAACAAAGAAGCCATAACAGTTAAACGAGCTCAAGCAATAGGCTTCGCTATCATAAGGTGCCAGCTGTAAAGAGTTATGGCTAATTGAATATGGAACTCCTGCTTAATCAGATAACTGCTCTTCTATTTCCCAACAAAATGCTATTTCCATACTGTCTGAAAATGGCCTGTTTTATTGGTAACTAGAGGAAACAATATAAACTGTAAACAACATTAAGTGCTCTGTTTACCCATTCCAGGCATTGAGGAAGTACGGGATCCAGGATGTCGCGGTAACATATTCGGCGGTGAGGTTGATGACAGAGTTCTCTCTGGAGGTCCCCCGGGTGCTGAAATGTCTCTTGGCAAGCCAGAAGGTGGTGGTGACACTAGACCCATAGCTTTTGGAGATCCCTGTTTTGATGTAACTGGGACAGGTGGAGGCACATTTTCTCGCACTGGGGTCCGATGGCGAAGTTCTAACAGAACATTCATACACTTAATTTAGAGAACAGCATTCCACGTGATTCAAGAACCGGCAACATATTTATATTAGCCAAAGCAGGAGAAAGAAAGTTGCGCTCCAAAAGTAGCAGAAGAGTGCACTAAAGTTAACAGATCAATCTATTCTTGCACTTAATCCTACCACTGTACAAGAGGGTCTCACCTGAACAACAATGAAGCAATGGTGTATCTCTTGGCGTTTTTGAGTAAGTGTACAGATGACGTAACCTATGTTTAAATGCAAATCTCTTATATTCAAGTATAAATCAAATGATCTTTGGACCACTAGATAATTATTCAAACATTATCACCCACCCACTCCTATTCAAAATCTACCAAATACAGCGAAATTCTCCTGTGGTTATCAGACCTGATCAGTGTAGAAATAAACAGGTTGCTTCAATTTTTGACTTCAGAAAAATATTGGATTATTTTTCTGAGTAGATAATGGAACCCTGAGATGCTGTGGTTACATTTCTGTTGGGGAGGGCTGAACAGCAACTTCAAGTCCATGCAGAAAAAGATCAGATACCTAGTTAGTAATGAGTTGTTCGTTATCATAATACCTCTCATTCAAAGGGAAGGGGAGGCTTGTTAAATCATCCTTAATACATAAAACTGCCTTTGGCTCTGAAGGAATTTGCCATAGATAATGAGTTCCAAAGTAGGTGTTGAAATACTGTCAACATATTGCTCTGCTCTGACCTTGTCATTTTGTTGGTGTGACTGAGGATCAGACGGGAGTCAGCCAATTGAATCAAAACCAGACCAAAATGATAGTTCAGCAGACTCCAACTTGAATACAGTGTGCACATTTGTTACTGATAAAGTATTAAGTCATACAGAATTACAACCATGGGAATATACAAGTTGAGCTAGAATTGCCCTTCCAGCAAAGCTGCAATGAGTAGCTCTGAATTCAGTATCATTATTTATGGAGGGACCATCTCCGAACAAAATGTTCCTAGTGTAGATAAGAACTGCATTAGCACTCAAAGGTCCAGGAATTTATATTATTTCTGTATCATTTGGGACACAATTCAAATTCTGCCTTGAACTATTCTACTTCAGGCCAACTTATTTTCAAATTTCTGCATCCTATTTAGAGCTCCTTAAGAAAATTATCAATGTAAAAATTCAAATGACTAGAGGAAAAGGCAGGATGAAAACATATTTTCTCTATGACTTCAAAATACAACCGGCTTTGTCTTATTTCTTTGCCGGGTGTATATGAATATTTTTTTAAAATATCATTTCACTGCCGAAAAGACAGGAGTCGTCTTTATATTTGTGTATAACAATTTCTCAATTTTGTCAAGTATATGGACATATGAAAAAATGGCTAATAGAAAAAAGATTTTAAGTCATTTTATTTGCAGCCAAAGGGTTTACTGTTCCTGGAGTCTGAGTCCTTTTGGGATCTAGGGTCAAGCCAGGCAGAAAAACCTACATTCTTGGATATTTGTGTCCACTAACTTCATGGCTTCATTGTGCCTATTGGAGAGAGAGAGGAATCTTTTGCTTCTTTTAGCCATGCTCCCTTCACTCATCCACAAAGAACCACTCCTACTCTAATTCTTGCTGAGGAACAGATCTTCTTCATGACGGAGCAATGTTTCCAATTATTCAAAACCTCTTGGAATAAACATTACATTGTGTAAATATAATTTTCCTTATGAGAAGCAGTAGTTTCGTAGAGCTATTACCTTGGCCAGGTCTTGGAACTGCAGATGCTCCAGCAGATGGCGGCTCAACATCCTGTCAATTATAATAATATTATAAAGTGTTTTTCTCTATGGTGCATTTTCTAGAAAATTAGTACAGAGATCAGACGCTACCTTTGGCTTCTTGGCTTCTGGATCAAATCGTTCAAGGATTAATTTAGCAGCCTTATATGTTTCTTTTTCCATCACTTCTTCAAGCTAAAAATAAAATTTGGTTCTGTTAGTCAAGATTGGCCTCTTTAGATTTTACATTGCATTGCATTTCTTTTAGTGCATAAATTAAGAGTACAACAAAATAACGTTAGCAGAACAGACTGTCCTGCTTCTCCCTCCTCCAAAATCTCATCCCTCAAACTTGGGGAATCCCCCAGAATAGGTGAGAGAGAGCATTAAAATGAATGCGGGAGAGATTAGAGCAGTGAAGTCTCACAGTTCCAGTCACAGATTGGACCCAGAGAAACCCTGGAATACATGCAATTACAGACATGCATATGTCTGCACTCAGCTGAAACAAAATCTAGCTTCAAAAAGAATTTTCTAACCTCTAGTTGTCTTCAACAGCTTTATTGCAAGGAAACACCAAATATTGCTAATTGTTTACATATAATGAGGAGAATAATTACATGCACCAACTTCAATAATAGAATGTGCAAAAATCTATCAGCTATCATTATTGGAAGTTATTAGACATGACAAGCAAATGACAGGCAATTCCTCAGATTTATTTCCTCATAGCACTTAATGCTATTAATTTAAAGGAGGTCGTTAGCCAAGTGCTTTACAGAATAAAGTCTCTCTGCCAATTAACTGCTGTCAGCATTGATTTTAGATTATTTATTAGCAGAAGCAATTAGCTTGCTGCAAATGCCATGAAAACTCACTAACTGGGAGAACAGCCATGGAATTTGCTCAAATGACTTTAAAGGCTAACGCTTCAGCCTTTACGGCTAGATTCAAACTGCCTTTCAGGAAAAAAAAATAGAACATGTTAAAAATTTAAATAAAAAATTTACAGAGTACTATGCATACTTTAGGGAATGTAATTAAAGCACTTCATTATTACAGCATTTTATTTACAATGCACTCAAGCAGCTTTATGGCTAATACATGGGCTTAATTAAAAAAGTAATCACTAGTAAAATATCATTTTAGCAGTTAATAGCCAGCATCAGAAGAAGTTTAACTATGAATATTTGTGTTCTAAAATTATGACAGATGACTAATATACACAAGGAATGTGAAGCATTTTACAGTGCGTTTTGATGGCTCCCCTCTCCTCAGGTTCTTCTCAGTGTTAAAATTTACTTCCCCTTTATACATCCAGTATTTTTTCCTCTCCCACTCAAATAAGCTATTATTTCATGTTCACTGCTGCACCAAAATTACTCTGTGTAAACACTGATCAAACTATTTTGTTATGGGGCGTAGAAGGGTGACTGGAAAGATGCAGGTTGAAAAAGATGATCCTGTACCGGATACCCTTTGGCAAGGCTCCTATCAAAACAAGCACTCTCCAGGAGCATTGGCACAGGATTCCCAAACAGTAGGCTTTAAAGCAATATTAGCAATTTTAATATTTCTGGAAGGTGCTAGCCTGGGAAAAGTTGCCCTATATTACATTATTATATTATTTAAATGTAAACATTATGTATGGATAGTATTCCAAAGGAGGAATCAAGGATTTATTTAGCAAATAATATATGCAGCTAACATTGAAAGGAGTAAGGAAAAAATTATCTACATTATTAAGACCAACCAATTTGCAGAAGATGGCTGTAGATGCCAGAATTCTCCAACGGGTAATTTAAAACCAAAAGTTTGGTTTAAATCCTTCCAGTATTTAAGATTTTGTAACAAGGCAAATTAGTACATCTAGGTAACATAACTGATTATCTGATTATTCTTTGACTAGTTCTTGCTTCAACACATGATAGCCAGTGAATTCTGACATGATTAGAAATTAAAAAATAAAGTGCAAATTACAAGCATGCAATATTTCATTTTAAACTTGCAAATTTGCAACAAAAAATGGGGGGGGGAGTTTTGAGCATTATAAAATATTTACAGCATGCCTGAAAGCCCATTTTGCACTCAAAATTAGGGCATTTCATGAAATATTGTGCTCAAAACATTTTGAAATGGAAGTTTATAAATCTCTGTTTGCTAAGATCACAAATTTGTTATATAATAAAGAAAACTTCAGAGTAAGAACTCCAGATTTTTAGGTCTTGACAATATTTTAAATTAACATACCTGGTTACTTAAATACCCAAGAAGTCAACTCAGCTAACATGGCTCCCAAATGTAACTGTGAATAATGGGAATTAGTGTACAAACCATCTGGAGTTTGGGAAGGTTATTTTGGAATAATGTCAGTTTAATGGATACGGATGAGTTGCAGTTACGTTTTAGACAAAGATTCTACTTCTTTCTCATACTTCAGCTGTTTTATCTTTTTCCCCCTGACTGAACCATTCCCCAAGCATCTCTTTTTCAGTTAATACTACTAAATGTACTTCTACACTGTTTCTGAATTTTCCAAATCTCAAAGTGATTCTCAATGAATAATTAAAATACAGAAAGCAAACTGTAGACTGGAACTTCATAAAAATAACATTAATTTAAAAAACACAAAGACAAATATAAATAAAAGCCATTCAAGTAGTATTCATTGCTGAAAGGTCTGGTGAAGAATTATATATAACTATATTTCTCACCCCACTAAGCATCTCAACATTAGAATGAACTCTAGATTATTAACAACTAACTGTAGGTTAGAGCTTGAATGTTTACCAACAGAAGTGCTATTTCTATTGATAGAATAGAATGAGGTTCCACCACAAAAGCGCGTAGGACAAAATCGCGCTCGACAAAAGCGCACTGTGACGTCATCACAGCGCGACGAAAAAGTTCGAAAAATGTAAAAATAAAGCGAAAACCTTACCCTAAGCCCCCCAAACCTAACCCTAAACCTAACCCTAAACCTAACCCTTAACCTAACCCTAAACCTAACCCTAAACCTAACCGTTAAAGTAACGAAAAACCTAACGCTAACCCTTAACCTAACCCTAACGCTAACGCTAACGCTCTAAAGCTAACCCTAACCCTTAACCTAACCCTAACCCTAACCCTAACCCTAAACCTAACCCTTACCTTTATGTGAATCGGCTTGCTTTAATTTAATTTTTATTAATTTTTATTTGAATTTTTCGATCTTTTTCGTCGCGCTGTGATGACGTCAAAGGCGCGATTTTGTCGATCGCGCTTTTGTCGTCCGCACTTTTGACGGGTCACGTAGAATGAGGCTCTTCACTAGGTAAGTTCTGCCAATTTCTCTTTTTCCTGCAAACCCCTGGACCGTATTTTTAACTTTCTCCTTTCCTTTTCTTTCCATGCAAGTAGAATTACATTGTGTGCAAGAATGGATTTTGTCTTCAGAAAAAATATAACTTCCTATAAAGTTAAGGTAAAGGTTCCCCTCACACATATGTGCTAGTCGTTTCTGACACTAAGGGGTGATGCTCACCTCCATTTCAAAGCCAAAGAGCCAGCACTAAGACGCTTAGTGGTCATGTGGCCAGCATGACTAAATGATGAAGGTGCATGGAACACTGTTACCTTCCCACCAAAGGTGGTCCCTATTTTTCTACTTGCATTTTTACATGCTTTCGAACTGCTAGGTTGGCAGAAGTTGGGACAAATAACAGGAGATTACTCCGTTACATAGCACTAGGGATTCAAACCGCTGAACTGCCAACCTTTCTTATTGACAAGGTCAGCGTCTTAGCCACGGAGTCACCACGTCCCTTTATAATTTCCTATATGGACACATTTTTTAAAATCTGGCATTATGTTGAACATGTATTGCCAAAGATATAGCTGGCCTTATTAGCTTTGATGGCATCAAACATATGTGGGGTAGGAGAAAGCAGAAAAGGATTCTAGACATTACCTCGAGATAAGCACTGGACAGCTATTGCATGCAACCCAGTGGAGCTCTTGGCCAATGCCAAAGTGTAACATTTATTTAAAGAAAGGAACACATTGCTCAAGTTAGCCAGTATGTGCAAGTGTTTCTTGGAAGTCAAATCCTACAGTACATAAGAAAGGTCATACAAAATTCATTGGCTCACATACTGTTATTTTCCTTGACCTTTTAACATAGGTTTTATTCTTATAAGTTACTGAGAATGTTTCCACAAAACATTTTTGCCCTTTCAAAACCTCTTATCAAAGGCTATACTAACTGTTTCTCTAATCCTCTTAAAAGGCCATACAATCAGAAGTCACAAATATAAAGTGACACCTATATTTATCTAACCATCAAATTTCTTAAGGCTTCTCAAAATATTTGACAGGCATTATGGAAACAGATAATCTGGGTAGAAGCTTATTTATCCACTTTGTTTCTTTTCTTTTATTCCCCCCAATGTATTTTTAATGTCTTTTTTAAGTATGCACACTCCCTCCAATGTATTTTAGTGTCTTTTGTAATCACCTTATTGTCCCTAATTTAAAAATGCATGTGAAAAGATCTGCACATCCTTACATAAGGCCTTGGATAGCCTCACTTAACAACTGTGGCAAAAAAGGTTGTAAAATGCCATGTTTTGCTCAATTTTGCCCCCTCCCAGCCCCAAGAGCACTCTATAAGCCTCCTAAAGGCTATGCATGCCATTTTTTTGACAAAAAAATGGGCCATTTTTTGCTCGTTTTTGAGCCCCGCCACCCCTGAGGAGTACTCTACAAGCCTCCTAAAGGCTAGTCATGCCCCTTTTTTGAAAAAAAATGGGTTCATTTTCGTGAAAAATGGACCGTTTTTGGGAGGTCTGCAGAGTGCAAAAACTTTTTTTTTCATTTGCCTCTTCAAAATCTTGGTGCGTCTTATACTTTGAAAAATACGTTACTATGAAGCTACCAGAGATCTTCAGAACAATAAGTTTAAAAAGCCACCTGATGAGTCTATCTTCATCTCTGAGCAAAAGAAAATTAATTACAAGTTTAAGAAAGAATTTGAAATAAATGGCAAAGGACTAAATAAGCTTTTGAACCAAGAGTAATTTATAAATAAATTAAAGATCCAGACAAATTTGGAATATTGAAACTATAAGATTTATTGTAGAACTATATAAACTATATAAAATAAATAGCTTTTGAATGGAAAGCAGAATTGTTTTGTTTACTGTAAATCATAACAGAGATTAGAGGCTTTATTATTTAAAATGGATGTTAGAAAAAACTAAAAAAAAATTGATTTGGATTCAGATTGAGATTTATAAAATGACACAAAACACTATAACTTCTGAACTATTATATTAAAGACTTCCAAGAATAGAAGCAGAAATTAGTAAACAATAACAAAAATAGTAATAATCTTGGCTTTTATAGATACACTAAGTTTAAATGATGCTAAGAACGGAATTACAGATGAAACATTTTTGGTTAATGCAGAAATTAGAAATATTGGATTTTAAAAGATGGGAATTATAAGATTACAAAGATATTTAAAGTGGTAGGCCAAAATAATAACCCATTCAAAAATTCTTTACTGGATATTCAAATGAACTGGCTTTAAAAATTAAAGGGGAAATGCAAGTGATAAACCAGTAGAATGATCTGGGTCTTTTCATTGGATTTACAAAAGAGGCTTAATAGTGAGTAATTGTCCCCTATGCAATGGGACAAAAAAAAAAGAATTGAAGAGAGATCAATTCCTATGACAATATTCGAATGAACTAAGATTAATATTTTTGGAAGTAAATCACAGGACTATAAAGTTGGTTTTTAAAGCTAAAATAAGTCATTTTAATGAAATTTTGATAACTTTTTACAGACACCTTGCTGACAGTAGGACTGAAAAGTTGATTCTTATGGATTTGCTTAAAGGGATGCATTATGGAAGAAATTATCTGCAACCTGGAAGGTATTGCACTTCTTACATTTTACATTCTTCTGATGATGGAAGGGGGGGAGAGAAACCTGCCCTTAATGATTGAAACTGGGGAAATGGGGCCCCTTGCCAGTCAACAGGAGTGCTGATTTAAATCAGTTTACCAGGAATTTAGGAACTGAGGGCAGCGCAGCATAAGGAAACAACAATCAACAACTTAATAACTGGCCAACAATCCCCCAATTAACAACTAAAATCCACGCACAACCAGGCTCCACATAAATATTATGCATAGAGCAGCCCATTGCATCCATTTTGGAAAGAGAGATGTTCCCCAAGGATGGGCTCCAGCACAAGACAGAAAGACTAAACCTCTAATCCTGGTGATCAACTCAGTTTGGATCTTGCAACATTATCCTTGGATACATATATTTGCCTTAATTCATGACATTACCCCTTTTAATTTACTTTGAATTAGATTATATTACTGAAATTATTTTTTGAATAAAAATGATATATAATTTTAAAAAGAAAAGTAATAGATAACAAAATATTAATCAAGCTGTGACAAAGCACAGAAAACAATCGAAGGTAGAGAAAAGTATGAAATTAGAGTTGACACAGGGTGCTTATTTGCTGGGCATGAAGAAGAAAGAGGATGTAAAAACAGCAAGTACACAACAAATTATAAATGAAGAAAATCATTCTGGTTACTTTTAAAGATACTAATTATTAACTCATTAGTGACTTGAGTTTTATATCTGCTAATTAAAATATATGCATCTGGCTATGTCAAGTGAGGAATTGCACAAGAATATGTTATTGGGTACTACGGTATATTCACTCTTCAAGTTAACGCCAATCTCACACATTTATTTAAAAGTATTCAGAGGTTTGCCATAAATCACCTGCAGGAATCTCTAACATATATTTGGGACTTGCTAATAGTACCTAAGATGACACAATGGCTCAGCAGTTGTCTGGAAAGGACACAGCCCAGGTTCAAAACCCAAACAATACACGACAGGGTGAGCTCCTGTCCTCACCCTAGCTTCTGTCCATCTAAAAGTTCAAAAACGTGCAAATACAAGTAAATAAATAGGGATCACTTCAGCAGGAAGGTAACAGCACTCTGTGACGTCATGCTGGCCATATGACAGCAGAAATGACCCTTGAAATTGAGATGAGCACCGCCCCCATAGATGGCAACAACTAGCAAAGTAAAATCTGCCAATGGAATATATATTAAGTGACAGTTTTATTACTGTCTCCTTGAGATAAGGATGGATAAACCCACTCTTCTCCAGGAAGCAATGGAGTTGGGAAGGGCAAGCTTATCCAAGAAAGTTGCAGCCCTCATTTTTTTAGACACTTGTCTACAACTTTGAGTCTATTAGCTAGAAATAATACAAAACAATAGGTTAAGCACTGGTTATTGCTGTATCCTCCCACTTTATTTCAACACTGGAATTCAGGTTAAGGTGGAGTTAAGGCTATCCAAGTTACTTCATCCACAAGGAATGCTACAGATTGCACATACCAATTCATTAACTCCTCTGTCTTTCCCTTTCTCACATCCTCATAGAATAGATGCCTCAGTATGAAAAAGCAATACAAACTTACTTCACAAATATATACAGTGAATCTACGAAGTACGCATTCTTAGCTGTAGCCACACTACAGGATGTTGCTCCAAATGTGTTTTATTTCATGTTCAATGCAATTCATTCTAAATTTGCCGCTATTTACACTCAAGCTGTTGCTCCTTCTGGTTCACTCTGCTCAAATTCTCCATTAAATGGGACAATGGAACTGGCTAAACAGTTGCTATTCTCCTCCCTATCCACCAAACCTACTGTATTGCACATGGAAGACAGACCTGGAAGAGATTAACTCCCTATTCTTTCTCTCTGTCAGGCCCATGACACCACAGGCTGGCATTTTTATCTCAGACTAAATTCTGGATGATAATGATCTAATTTGGCAATGATAGGTGTAATTTAGTCTTTATCTCATGGATTTATAACAACTTATAAAATGTAAGAGCTTACTATTCTTTTTTTTTTGTTCACATCTCCTTGACTATAACCAACATTAACCACTTCTGAAGGCAAAATCTTGCTAAGCTACTAATACAAACATGATTTGCTGAATACATTAGAAAAAAAGTTGGTAAATTTGTATAACTTATTATTCATTTAAATAAACATTAAAGAATAAAGAACAAACAGCTCCAGATCAAGACTTTATTCTCACAGAAATATGTCACAATTGATGTAGGAGATGACCAGGCTGAGACCGAGGGAGGAGTCAAATGCATCATTAGTCATTCATGCCCACAAGAGATCTAAGTCCAGCCCATCTTGAATTCCTTTCTATTCTTAAACTCCTGCTAATTTCCCTTGATGGTTAATAGTTCAAATTAATGTAGATTTATGTAATGTTTACAATAAATCTTTATGCACATTTGAACTGCCTGGATCTTCTGATTTCCCTGGTACTTGACAATTGACTTGTCACTGACACAACTTTCAATGGAGATATGCCAAAAATGCACAAATAATCAGATAAAGAAATCTTATTAAAATTATATTGATTGTAATAAAACTTAAATAATCACAAATACAAAAATGGTACAGTCTCTATCCCACTACTCCAATCCTGTTGATGAATGTCCATCAAAATATATTGTGGATTAGAAGATATTTTTCTCCCTCCATGTTCAGTTGATAATAACAGCTCAATCAGCTGAACATATTAACTGCATTTCACATATCCTTTAAGAATATCTGCAACCAAGTGAATGTTTTATAAAACATGAGATACAATTTCAAGTAACATATTTATATAGAGACTTACTATTTTTTTCTTCTGGGATTTTAAATCTTCTAAGGCTTCATCTAGAAAATAATATTTATAATAATATTTTAATACTAATGGGACAAGCATATCCACACCCACAATAAAGAAAATATTGAATACAAAAAGTATTTTCTTCACACCCTGATCAGCTTAAAGTTCTAATGGAGTATTTACCCATTCTCTTCTGGCTAACTGATGGGATATTTAATAAGATACATCATTATTCATAATCAGCAGCTTATCAATTTTGCTGCAAGTGAATATGGTAACTGAGTTTTTATGCAATGCTGTATCAAGTAAATTATTATTAAAAATAATATTGTTTTCAAATGTCATAACATCTTTATAACCAAGGCAAGAAATTGAAGTTGATATGAAGCTACTATCACAGAAACATTATAGACTGGGAAAAGAACATGAGCTTAAGTTTAAATAAAAATATACTTTTAAAATATTCAAAAGCAATCCCAGAATTAAGCAGATACTAAATGCTATACAAAATTAATAAGCCCATTTTTTAAAAGAAATACAGATTTGTCAAGAATTCTAATGCAAGAGAAGCAGCAATATAACAGATTGTATAATAATGTTGTAATATTTTAACCCTTCTAGAAAAAAAAAAGAAAAAATAACTTTAAATGTCTGAAGTATTTTTTATGAAGTCCCTGCAACATAAATGTTTAACTCCAAGCAACTGAAAAAAATATTGAAGTATAATAACAGAGTTCTAATATAGATAGCCCCAAAACGTCACTGGGCCTCTTCAAAGTTAATGTCAAGACAAATAGAACTGAACTGAGAGGCTCAAATGCCTGCAAGATTTATGCCAAGAGCACCCACAGAATTTCAAATTCTGGAATAAACAGCTGTTACAATCTATTTAAGTGCAGTGGACTGGTTATAAAGAAAGAATGCTACTATAACTTAATTATTGCATGCTAAATAAATTTGGAAAGGTAGTTTCACATCACCAGTTAAACAAGAAGTTCAAGAAATGGGATCGAGTAAACCATGAGCTCACAAAAGTACTACAAACTATTTTAGGCTCCTTTGAAAAGAGTTGTTCTATGCATAAACTTCAATTATTGATTAGCTGAACTGTACAAATACCACAACTTCCTTTTCCCAAAACCACAACAGATTTTAGTTTTAGTTTTAAACCACCAAAATTAGGAACACATCGTAAGAACTTAAATAACATAATGAATTCCTTTCAGATTAAACTCCTTTCTATAATAAGATTACTCCTGTCAACAATGTCTTAAAATATTTGCCTGCAGAAAACTCAGCCAACAATAATTCCACTATCTTTTAAATGAAAAAGAAAAAATACACACACCAACTTGAAACCAATGCCTCAGACTCATTTCTCAGTGGAAACAATTTCAAATTATGCTTAAAACAACATATTTGGTGCTATGGTAAAACACCTGTTTTGGAGTATATTTTTTATATTCCTTATTCTCACATAGTTTGGCTGAAGAGATTGTTGCATAAATTGCTTTTCAGCATCACCTGTATTAGATTTAAATACCTCAAAATGTGTACTGCCAAGAAAACAAAGGATTCAAAGATGATCTTTGGAAAAATTAATCATGTTCAAGAGTAACATTTATAACACTTATGCTTTCAAATTGTGGCAACTGCTTGGACAAGCCACTGCAATTTTCTTGAATTTTCAGATTTTGCAATTTCCTATTTATTAGGGCTAAGAGAGAATCACCCAGCTGGGTTTGTGCGCAAGACTGGACTAGAACTCACAGTGTCCCACTTTCTAGCTCAAGGGTGTCAAACTCGATTTCATTGAATGCACCATCAGGTTTGTGTTTGACCTTGGGGGGCCGGGGTGGGCATGGCCCTGGTGGGCATGCCAGCTAAACGTCATTCATGTCGAGGGGCATCTGTGGTGGCCCATAGTGCTTCTGCCAGTGAAAATGGGCTCCCAAGCTCTATTTTCAGCTGCCACGGCCTCCTGAAACCCTCTGCCAGTGAAAACGGGCTCCCGAGCCCTGTTTTTGCTTGTCATGGCCTCCTACAACCCTCTGCCGGTGAAAATGGGCTCTATTTTCACTGGCAGAGGGCTGCAGGAGGCTGTGGCATTCAAAAACAGAGCTCAGGAGCACATTTTCACTGGCAGATGCACCATGGATCGATCCTTCGCTGTTTCCAGGGTGACCCTACAGGTCAGATCTAAGTACCCCATGGGTCGGATCTGCCCCCGGGCCTTGAGTTTGACACCCTTATTCTAGCTGGATATATTAAGAACAAACCACACTGGCTCTCCAACATATATAATGTCACGCTGAAAAGAATGCAGTCTTCCAACAGAAAACTCAAAACAATCAGGATATGGCCAAATGATTTTGTGTAGCCTAAGAGACATTACAAGTAAAGTTCGACTGTTCTAAAAATAATTCATTTAAATATGTTTTAAAATTCCTTTAAGTATCCTTCAAATATCTAGTACTTTATTTCAACTTGCTGTACATTTTTAGTGTACTTTAAATTTATCTAAGAGCAGATAACCTGTTGGCAACAGCCTGTCAGGTACAACTCTCAAAATTTGTAGCCATAAGAGGAAATATGTATATGCATTCAGTGCTTATTATATGTTAAACTGTTTGGGGATACCAAATTACTCCATTAAAAACACCACTGGGGTGGGGGGAGAGAATCACCCTGGTCATCTTTACGATGTTATGACATCCGTGCCCTGCTCCCAGTGCTAGCCTGTACCAACAATAGCAAATAATAGTAAAAATAATGTAATAGTGAAAATAGTTGTGTAGCACATAAAATTTAATCTTCAAAAAATGCTTCACACAAAAACTGCTTTTCCTGTGGATCCTGGGAAAATGCATAGTTACTTTAAGATGCTACAGATTTGTGCTATATATCTGTTTCTGCTTTCTCCAAAGCATTTTTGGCAACCAGATCTGAAGGGCTAGTAAAATAAAGTGCAGCAACTCCTTTGTTTGAAGTTTACATTATGGCTTGTCAAGAGGTTAGTCCTTTCACATTATGCTAACTCTGATCAATCAGAGTTAGCCTTTCTTCTAATCCACTACCATCAGCCTTTCTTCTCCACAGTCTGCTAATTGCAGTCAAAATAATAATAATAATAAGTGCTGTTAACTTCAAGGAGACCAGGGTTGTGTTTTTTTAACTGTCTGATAATATAGTATGGAGCTTATTTGGTCTCACACTGAACATGGAAAGCAAACTGAAATATTGCAAATCACTTTCAACCTTAACTTAAAATCTGCAGTTTTGACCCATATACAAGGAGACAATTCTATAAGAATATATACAAATAAGCATCAGAATGAAAATAGTTGTCCTATTTATGAACAACTGTGCTCTCCTGATGACCGAACTGCATGGTTCTAATTGTTTTAATGTTTTGTATAGTTTGTATGTTTATTTTATTATGTGATTTTTGATACTGTTTATGTTTTAATCGTAAACCTCTCAGGGTCACAAATATGAGCATACTCTTCGAGTATGCATACAGAACATTGTGGTAATCCAAACAAGAAATGGGCAGGATATAAGTGACTGATCTCATGATCCAGAAAAGAGCACACATTATGAACATTTTAAAAAATGCATGAAGAAACTGATATTAGAAAATATTGTGCAGGAAAATAAAAATAATGTGCATTTGAATGCCTATATTTCATGTTCCTCAACAAATGGGCAATGGAGGATCATGTATACTAGTAAATAATATGTTTGAATAGACTGAAAACAGCTTGGCAAATCCTCTCATATATTCCAAAAGATAAGCAAGTGTTCCATGCTAAGATATTTCCATAAAAAACACCATGATT
This sequence comes from Thamnophis sirtalis, assembly GCF_051295495.1. Taxonomy (NCBI): domain Eukaryota; kingdom Metazoa; phylum Chordata; class Lepidosauria; order Squamata; family Natricidae; genus Thamnophis; species Thamnophis sirtalis. Next base: position 21,516,074 of record NW_028261381.1, on the reverse strand, counting down.
ACAGGCTGGTGTGAACCAATGCAGACATACACTATATAAGGAACTCTGATACCAAACAAATTTACAAGTTTTCCTTTGGATAAACAGGATCTCAAAAATAAAGCAGAATTTAATAACATTCTTTTTGTTATTAATATAAGAATAAAACCCCAAATATCTTGAAAAAATAATTGTAGGATTTAATTTTGTTCTTAATTTTTGAATAAATATAATATAATTCAGTTTTACGACTGAATGTTTAACAAGCAGGTTGCTTTATAACATTCAGTGACTCATACTCTACACTGATTGCTCATTAATCCCAATTTAAGTTTGTGAATATTGTGAAGTTTGTATTTAAGATGCTTAGCTGTTTTAAAAAGCCTCTAAAAAGCGCCCTCTACAGGAGGAGGCAGGAGAACCACGTGCCTCATCTAGTCTGACTTTAGTCTTTTTATGATCACTTGAGCAGAGTTAAGCAAGGGTTAAAAGCCTAAAAATTCCTGACATAGGTGAGGCACGTTGTTCTCCTGCCTCCTCCTGTAGAGGGCGCTTTTTAGAGGCTTTTTTAAACAGTTAAGCACTAAGCAGAGTCATCCACGGTGACTCTGGCGGCAATTAGCTCAGTCTGACCTCAGCTCTTGCCTTTTTCCTTTTACATTTTTTTTCTTTTCATGATGGCAGGCAAGAGCAGAGTTGAAATCCTCTCTGAAACAGCTGGAAAAGGTACGTGTGGGTCGGAGGGAGCGGGAGGAATTCAAACTTCATCCTCAAGTGTAGATCCCTCCCCGAGTGTAGTTTGATTGCAGGCAGAGCCGCATTGCCTTTTCAAACACACACACACACACACACACACACACACAAACAGCTGAATAAAACTATACAAGCCCACCTTCACTGATTACAAGTTTGAAAAGGCAACGTGGCTTCCACCTGCAATCAAAGGCTCGGATCGGCTCCAATTCAACTTCTGTGTTTGTGTTTGTTTGAGAGAGAATGAGTGATAGAGAGGGAAGGAGTTAGTCCAATCCAACTTCTCTGTGTGCATGACTGTTTGAGAGAGGGGGGAGGGAGGGAGAGAGGGAGGAAGGAGAGGGAGGGAGAAGAAAAAGAATGAAGGAAACTTTTTCGCAATGGAGAAAAACAAATGCTGTCGCTTTAAATCGGAACTGAGCATGCCTGGCTGTGGAATTTTGGGAGGTGAAGTCCACAAGTCTAAAAAAATTGAAATCCACCACTGTGTCAGTGCCTCACCAGCTATAAACCTCACCGCACATCACTGGGGGCAAAGGTAATTGTGTTGCTTGGTGCCTTCAGGATGCCACTAGGTTGGTGAGCAGCGCTGTGCCTAGCTGGAAAGGGGGGTTGCTGGATGGCTGCTCTCTTGTGAACGGGCTCCCAAAGAGCCGGGCACAGTTCAGGGGTGAACAGCTGTGTTGCGCTGTCGCAGCACAACACACAGACCACGCTCACGAGCAGCCACCCGCCAAACCTCCTTTCCAGCTGGGCACAGCGCCATTCACTGACCTAGGGGTATCGCCAAGCCGCATGAGCACCTGTTTTCCACCACCCGGCTCATGAGGCTTGGCGCCTTTGAAATGCCAGTGAATGGCACTCTGCATGGCTGGAGAGGGGGTTTGTGTGAGTGGCCATTCCGCTCCCACTCACACACCTCCCAGCCTCACGACGCCCTGGCCCAGCTCTCCCTGCAGAGCCAGAGCACCTCCGCTCCCCGCCATCATCCCAGCATGGCATTTTCAGCAGCTTTCAAACCGAGACTTCTGGCAGTGGCCACTCTGGGCGTACGCTCCATGGTTGTACACTCTGGGAGTATGCTCTGCCGGCAGCCAGCCCACAACCATAGAGTGTATGCCCAGAGTGGCCACTGCCAAAAGACTCAGTTTGGAAGCCACCGAAAAAGCTATGCTGGGATGGCGGTGGCAGGCGGCGGCGGCGACAGCGGAGGTGTTCTGGCTCTGCAGGGAGAGCTGGGCAGAACAGCCACTTGCGCAACCCCCTCTCTAGCCGTGCAGAGCGCCATTCACTGGCATTTCGAAGGTGCCAAGCCACAGGAGCCAGGCCATTCGCCCCGGGGCTGTGCACGGCTCCTTGGGAGCCCGCTCACAAGAGAACAGCCGCCCGGCAACCCCAAAACAATAAGCCGTCCCCTGATAATAAGCCCAAGCCATATTTTGTGGGTCAAAAGAAAATAAGACCATGTCTTATTTTCAGGGAAACAGGGTATACACAGAAATTTGAACTATATGGACTAAAAAAACCAAAATGAAGCAGGAGAATGAATTAACAATTTCTGCCAGTCTAATGATTTTTGTTGCTAACAAGAGAGTCTTCAAACAACCAAAACAATACCAAAACATAAACATTACCAGATGGAGTTAAGAGAAATTAAATTGTATATGTATGTGTATATGTATATGGTAGTAGGAGGTAGTAGTTAGTTATAACAGCAAAGAGATGGCCAGGAACTGATTGTGAAACAGATCACAAACTACTCATGGGCAATTTCCAAGTTAAGCTAAAGCAGAAGAAGAAAGCCAACCATTTCCCATGATATGATCTTGAGCATATAGTTGTTTATAGTTTATAGTTTATTAACATTTATAGGCCGCCCTTTTCCCTGAGGGGACTCAGGGCGGCTCACATAAAATCAGGAAAGGGGAATACAAACAATGACGTTGACACACATAAGTAAAAATAATGAGCAACATTCATTCATCATTCGGGAGGGGCAGCTATCTTTGTCCCCAGGCCTGACAGGCTAGCCAGGTCTTAAGGGCTATGCGGAAGGCCTGGACAGTGGTGAGAGTACGAATCTCCACGGGGAGCTCATTCCAAAGGGTCGGAGCTACTACTGAAAAGGCCCTCCTCCTTGTAGTTGCCAGCCGGCACTGGCTGGCAGATGGAATTCGGAGGAGGCCCAATCTATGAGATCTAATTGGTCGCAGGGAGGTAATTGGCAGAAGGCGGTCTCTCAAGTACGCAGATCCACTACCATGAAGGGCTTTATGGGTGACTAGTAGCATCTTGAAGCGCACCCGGAGATCGACAGGTAGCCAGCGCAGCTCGCGGAGGATAGGTGTTATGTGGGTGAACCGAGGTGCACCCACGATCACTCGCGCGGCCGCGTTCTGGACTAGCTGAAGTCGCCGGATGCTCTTCAAGGGCAGCCCCATGTAGAGCACATTGCAGTATTCCAGCCTAGAGGTCACAAGGGCCCGAGTGACTGTTGTGAGAGCCTCCCGATTCAGGTAGGGTCGCAACTGGCGCACCAGGCGAACCTGGGCAAATGCCCCCCTGGTCACAGCCGTCAGGTGGTGGTCAAAGGATAGCTGTGGATCCAGGAGGACTCCCAATATACCCAACATTTTCAAGGAGAACATCAACAATCACTTTGAAGTTTAAACCTCATTCATCGGGAACCAGAGAAACTCTGGAATGAATTTAAAAAGTCATTAAAAATGAATGTAAAAAGAGATTGCCAAAGATTTTTAAAAAAAAACAAAAGAAAGTACACTGGATATCAGAACAAACAGTGGAAATTGCCAAGAAGACATGAAGCCAAAGATTTCAGGAAGGAACTTAGAATAGAACAGAATTCTTTATTGGCCAAGTGTGATTGGACACACTTTCAAAAAAACTGTTAGAAGAGACAAGAAACAGTATTATAACAATATCTATAAAGGCAGTAAAGATGGAAAGAGAAATGGAAAAACAAGAAAAGTTTTCCAAAAATTCTTTAAATTTCAGATGGGAAATGCTGAAATTGTCTACAATAGAAATCTCAAAATCAAAGACATCTGTCCACAAAACCAAATCAGCCCTCTAGTCATAACCAAATTGGAAGATTAAAAGAATTGAGGTGCTATAGAAATATGGCAAACAACAGAAGAATCAATAGAGATTGTAACCAAACTATGACAACAAATCTGGAGAACAATATAGTTGCCAATCAAATTGGATGAGGTCAATCTATTCCAATAGTAAAGAAAAGAAACTTAACAAAATTGAGAGACCGCCTGCTGCCAATTACCTCCCACAGACCCGTTAGATCGCACAGGGTCGGCCTCCTCCGGGTTCCGTCTACCAGCCAATGCCAATGCCAATGCCATCTGGCTACCACCCGGGGGAGGGCCTTCTCTGTTGCAGCTCCGGCCCTTTGGAATGAACTCCCCACGGAGATTCGGACCCTCACCCCTCTCCAGGCCTTCCGGAAAGCTGTCAAAACCTGGCTGTGCCAGCAGGCCTGGGGTTGATGAGTTCCCCTCCCCTCTCGACTTGTATGGCTGTATGACTCTTGTGTATTTTAATTACGTGTATTGTTTTTGTATCCCCTTTCCCCTTTGGAGTTGTTCGCCGCCCTGAGTCCCTCCCGGAGAAGGGCGGCATACAAATAAATTAAACCTTGAATCTTGAATCTTGAAAATATGCAAACTATCATATAATATCTTCAATTTCAGATACTATCAAAATAATGAATAGAATTATTCAAAGCATATTAGAGCTTGACAAGGGAAGAGAGATGCCAGATATTCAAACTGATTTTTGAAAAGGTTGAGGAGAATGAGACATTACTGCTGATGCATGCTGGATAATTGACAAAGCCAAAGAATACTCAAAAGAGGTCAACATATGCTTCATAGATTATAGAAAGGTCTTTGATTGTATCAATTGCATCAAGTTATGGAATTTGCTTACAAAAATGGAAATCCTAGAAAATCTCATTGTCTTCATGCAAAATCTATTCATTGGTCAGTAAACCATAATCCAGAATACGGCAAAACAGAGTATCTTCAGGTTGACAAAGGAGTGAAACAAGACCGTATATTTTTCCATTATTTATTTAACTTTACAGCGCAGCAGAGATACTGGAGAGAAAGGGATTTCATGACAGTAATTTGCTCTTTCACACATCAAAAGCAATGAGTTCACAACAGCAGTGAGAAAGGTCAGGTAAAGGAGATATTTTTTTACAGATATTGCTTGCTTTTTCCCCCTCTCCCAACTCCCCAGAGCAAAGAGATGGGAGAGGAAGAGGTTTCAAGAGAATAGCTGTTTGCGTAGCATGCCCATGGCTTCCAGCCCCAGGAAGATGGCACAACTGCACTGCTTTTGATGTGGACTTAGCAGGCACTTGAGCATCCAAAGGGTGGAGTAGTAGTTAGTGGGCAAACAAACACTGAAGGTGTTTAACTGAGTAGTCTTGTCTCTTTCCAACCAGAAAGTACAATCATAGTCACACCATTTTCCACTTAGCAACCATTGGGGCAGTTTTGTTGATCTCAATTAGGTTTATTAAATGTGGACTATCTGTATACAATGTCACTCTATTAATACCATGCTTATTCTTACATAATCTAGAAAAGAAAAAAGAAAAATAAGATACTCACTATTTCTTTCTGTTCTTTTTGAAAAAAAGAAGATGAGGAGTGTTCTTATAGACCAAACACTAAAGAGAAGAGAAAAGTTAGAAGGTAAAAGAGAGAAAGAACATCCAGCATTAAAATCTAGACAAGAGCAAACTGAAATATTGTCACTGTTTGTAAGAATTTAACTATTATCTGTAATGCATCATAACTTATCTCAATTTTAATAAAATAAACTAATGCCAAGAAAGTCATGTGCTTAGGTAACCACCTCGTTTCATGTTATAAGTTCACTGAGAGAGCTTGTTTCAAGCAAGGGCATTAAGACAGAAAAAAATGTTATTAGAGGCAAAGACCGCAGACTATCAATTGGAAGGCAAAAACCAACTACTGATCCATCCCCTATCTTAATAAAATTGCATCCAATTAAGGTGCTCTATGGAAGGAAGATATCCTGCCTCAGACTTTGGGACTGTTGCATTTATTCTTGGCTTTATTGAAGCTCCATTACTATATGTCAAATGAAACCAGAATTTAAGACAAGTGGAGGATAATTCAGTTTCTGTATTTCTTCCTCTCTTTTACAGAAACATTTATACAAATAAGATAAATTTCTATGTTATAAACATGCAGTTACAAACTTTTGTGAATGGTGAACCAAATAGCAAGCTCTTTAGTATGAGTAAAACTGGTTCACCCTTGTGCTGTATTTGAAACTATGAACAAGGTGGCAATGTCGAACAGCTTTCAATACAATGTCAGCAAATGTAATACTTCATTTTAGCCATCTCACAATACAGACGGATTAACAGAAAAACTATACTAAGCTTTTCAGAATCAATACTTTTCCAAATCATTTCAGTTGTCTATCTCTGGATGGCAGAAATATAGATATTAATTATATTTGCTGCAATCTTGCAGCCATCTGAACTTTTCACCTTAGATATTGTTTTTCCAGAAGTGTGCAATTTCCAGAAAATGTAGCATCAGAAAATGTTCTGGAATTTTTTTCTATGTAAATAGGTATAATGAGCATAATCATCTCAACATCCACAGTCCACACTGTGTACTTGGGCTACATTATCTGAAGTGAAAATAATTAAATTCAGCCTATATTATGAGGCTTAAACAGTACAATCAAAGTAACTATAAGGTTCTGCAGAGAGAGAAAGAATGTTTTTATTGGAATGTATGGAACTGGTATTCAACAATAAAGAAATAATACAATCATAGTACACCTTTTCTAAAATGTTTTAAACATTTTTGCCATACTAAATAAATAAATATAAAATGTTTAATAAAAGTACTTTTAAAAATAACATAATTTTGAAACTGTCAAACTTTTCTGAAGTTTGATTAGACCATGATCTTTGAGTAGCCCTAATTTTACTCTATAATTTCTGAGCCTGTTTGCAATACATAAAGAACTTTACATATTAAAATTTATTAGGAATATAAATATTTCTGATAGTTCTATATTTTTTTCATTTGTGTTTGGCAATTCTATAAATGTTTTGAATTTAAAAGAAGCTCAATATTTTAGATATAAATAGCAAAATCACTGAAAATGCCTTCATTATCTTACTTTCAAAATTAATTTGAATGCATGCATTAAGCTAGGCAGCAAATATATTCCTGAAAGCCAGGAATCTTTGCCAGCATTGGTAACACTATCAGACCCCTGGAGAGTAGCCCAAGGCAGCATTTTTCTAGGAACTGCAGGCCAAGAAAGGCAAGCACTATTTACTTTGCTTAAGACTCCAGAATTAGCACCAGATCAAAATACATAGTCCACATAGATTCACATTTTGACTGAAATAAAAAACAAGTTGACAACAGCTAGCCATTCCTAGCAGGGGAAAAACAACTGAGACTAATTCTATCTGATCTTGCAAAGTAGGTAACCTACTACCACAAAAGCAAGAAAAAACTAAAGAGTAGCATTTGGTGGTGGTGGGGGGGGGGGTTCTTTCCCTTTCCAGAGGCTTTAAAAGAGATGTATACGCATACTTGGGGGGGGGGTCATGTGCACATTGCATTATGGGTACATGCATATGCATTTTTGGCATGCGGCAACAAAAAGGTTAGCCGTCACTGTCTTAGGCAATTGAATATATGGTTTTTGGATTGTTGGACAAAAGAGGGACAAAATAAAACTAAACGAGATGCTCCACCAGCAAGAAATGAGTGGAATTTGGGAAGAAACAGTGTCAATAAGTCAAAGTATTAAGGATATTTTTACAAGAAACTAGATTATGAAGGAGATTATGAATAAAATGCATAGATGAAGAGCTGGAAAACATGTTACAAAGGACAAGGAGTGACCAAGACGCCTAGGAAGAGGAGGATCCAATTGAAAGAGTAGATGAAAAACAGAACAGATAAACCAACAAATAAAACAAAATGACAAGAGGGAGATAACAATACAAATAATAATGACTGATGAAACAAGCTGAGGCGAGTGAATTTTAAGGAATTTAAAAAGGAACTGGAGTAGCAGTAAGATTTTTTGGAAGAGAGATAGGGGCAAGAGTAGATATTTTGAAAATTAGACAATGGAAACAGGTCAGAGAAGGGAGAAATGTTTAAAATGATTAGTCAAGATGTGGAAGCAGATAGATATAAAGATCCAAGAGAGGAATATGGGAGCCAAGCTTAAAAAAATGAACAATTAAAGCTTTAAAGCAGGCAAGATACGGTGGATAGAAAGGGAATATTTTTAAATATAATATTGGCATAATTAAAAGTTAGAATAGGGATGGAAATTAGAGAGAGGGATATTAATGGAATGCACATTTTTATATAATAAAGTAAAGTAATAACAAGAGGGAAAATCAGAACTTGAACAATGATAGTATTAAGCTTGCTTGAATAATATGGTGATTGGCATAGAAATAACATATTAAAATATTGAATAACTAAATAATGAAAGATTATAACTCAACAAAAATATGTGTATTAATACCAGAACTATGTAAGCTTGTCATAGTAAATATGATGAATATTATTTTATTTGTACTAAATGTAAGACACTTAGGTGCCACTCTTCACACATTGATATGTTTGTAAAAAAAAATAAAAAAATAAAAAAACTGGGGCGGGGAGGAATAGTCTTAGGCTGCACATACAATATGCAACATAGTTAATCTATATAAATCATGTAATATGTTAAAAGTTTATGTTGTTATAGAGCTGTTACTAGCTTTCCACGGCCCACGGATGCAGCCCACAGATTGGACGCGACTTCTCTAGGATCATATACATGCTCTGGCCAAACAGTTTCCCATTCTGTGTGGAAGGTTATTTTCTTAGTCTCAGGAAACTTTATTTTCTTTTTTTTAAGCCCGAACAAATATTTCCTTCCTAGCAGAAATTTACAAATCTATGATGTGAATATCTTGTGAAAAGTATGCAGAGCATGGATTTTGTACCTCAAATCAAAAATCAAAAAGATTTCTAAAGTCCAGAGTAGCATCATGTAGAAAAAGCTGCAATTTTAGAATTATTTAATTTAGGTGGGAAAATTATTATATGGTTAAATCTTTGGTGAGATTCACAGCCTTTGGGGCTGGTTGGTAGCTCAACAGCTCGGGTCCTAACCAAGGACCTAGGAACTGTTAAGGTAACGTCGGAGGATATAAGCTGTTCCATATAAGCTATGGAAAAAAACCTGTTTCCTGACTCCTTTTTTACAAGTTCTGGATAGCTGCAGAGAGCTCAGGATAACACTCAATTTCAGGGCTTTCAAACTCGCAGCCTGCGGCCAGATGCATCACATGTTGACCATGCCCACGCTCAGTTTAGCAAAGAGGGGGAAAGTCCCGAGATATCCCATGAGGCTACTATGGTGCCGCAAGTTTGACAACCCTGCTCTATTTCAAAGAGAACCCATAGCATTCTTTTCAACTCTTTCTACATGTGTGTAAATATAACTGGAATGCTATGAAACAGGAATATTGTACTTACATCAGAGGAAATGCAAAAAGTGGAAGAGTCATAATAAATCGAGCAGTCCATTCATCAGGAAGATACCACAAATAAATAATTAAGCAACTAAGAAGATAGAGGACAGATGAATAGAGGAGAAATCTTCCAACCCATAGCTTCTGCTGCCTCTGATTTTTCTCCCTGAACTCTTCCAGTGACTGGATATCCTGTAAATATAAAAATATTTATAGTTGAGTATCATGGCAGCATTTTAACTTTCTAAAACTTTCATCTGAAAAATTAAGAATGAGATAATGTACTGAACAACATTCTAAACCTGTTTATGGTTTGTGTTCAGAAACATATGCATAACCTCACTTTGTACACATACAAAGGAGAGGGGCAGTATGGAGAAACATATGTGTAAGAAGATGAAAATAATGAGGTACATTTTACATTCTCCTATATTAAAAGGGAATAAGTTATAAAGAATTATCTTCAAGAATATCCAACATGTCTGCAGAAACCAGAAAGCTTAAAAGTGTATAGTTTTATTCTTAAATATAGTTTATTATGTAAAAATAAATAACTGCATTTGACTGTGGTAGTCCTTGTTTAGCAGCTGCCTCAGATAGCAACTGTTTGCAAATATGCTGGTAATACATTTTAGTAAAAAAAAAATCATTTTCTGACAAATACCCAAATTTACGCCTAAATTTTTGCACCTGACAAAAACACACATTGGAGTGAGAATAATTTTATCTAAATGAGATGCCAACAATCAGTAAGCTTCATAGCATTTCTGTCTCTCAGTCGTGTGGTTCACTTAGCGACCATGTCATCAGAACCAATTGAGGTTGCTAAACAAGGACTAGCTGAAATTCTGAATAAGCATTAACATACATTAATCTAATATCTTAACTATTATTTTTTATTACATTATGGCACCAAGTCAATGTTTACACCTGGTCACCAATTGGACTAATCCATTCAGTTTTCTTAGTAAAATTTCAGAAATATTTTGCCATTGCCTCCGCCATAAGGCACAGAGAGACTATGTCTGGCCCAAGGTGGATTTGGGCCCAAGATGGAATTAGAACTCATGGTCTCCCATTGTCTAGTCTGATACCTTAGCCACTGAACCAAACTGACTCTCATAAGTATTACTTACATGGAATTATTTTTATTAAATTTAATAGGTGAATTAATTTGTTAATCATTTGTCCCACTCTAGGAAAAAAGGAGTCTTTGGCAACAGAGAAGAATGTATAGTCTCTCTTATTTCCGCTCTCTAAAGCATTTTCCTCCTAAAATTCAGCATTTTAGAAATTTCCATTTTTATTTATTCTCAAATAGCTTGCCTGCGACATAGATAAGACACTAACTTAATCATCCACATTTTTTTTCATATTCTCCAATTTAAACTACATATAACGTGACACCTAAAAAGATAATTAAAGCCTCTCGGCTCCTAAAAACAGCATTAAAAGAAAATCCTACCTTATCAAGTTTCTCCAACACTTCTACAGTGGAAGGTTTTGCCTGCTTACGAATGAAAAGAAAAAGCTGTGAAATATTACCCTGAAAGACTAGATAATAAATACTATCAAACAAACAAAAAATAAAAATTTGGAGGAGAGAAATGTAATAATTTGAGTAATAGCAGACTCCTTTGCAAATTCTTTCTCTGCTGATATAATTTACTTCCCTAGCCACCTCATGCTAAGGTGGAATATTACTAGTGACCAAAGTGCAAATACGAAGAAGCATTTGTAGCACATGCACTGTAACTTTTCCTGTAACCTTAACTGCCTGCACAGATCACATGAGAAAGAAATGCAATACAGTAAGGAAGCAGAAACTGCAAGAAAGGGGGACCAATTGCATAACATGTTGCTTGGCACTGCATGTTTTGAGCATATACCCTCAAAATCAATAATACAATGTAAAAGAACAGATCACTGAAGTAACTAATTTCACTTGACTGAGACTATCCCAAATGAAGCAGTTGCCCAGGTCTGTAGAAAAGTAACTTTGACTTCTGGGTGATCTAAAATGTTGGCAAATGCTGGGAGGGAGGGAGGGAGGGAGGGAGGGAGGGAGGGAGGTAGAAGAAAAGACAGAGAAAGAGATGTTCTTTGACTAGAATATATTAAAGTTTAATAGAAATTTTAAGAAGTGGGGGGAAAAGTTTATTGAGAATTTTGAAAAGGGTAAAAAAATAAATGCTTTTTATTTATAGAAAAAATTAATTAATCAAGTTGTAAATTTTAGTAAACTTCAATGTACAGATTAATTATCTTTCTATATTTTACATAAATACAAACAGAAGATTCCACTTTGCAGTTAGGATTGTGATAAGGTCATCTTGAATCTTGAACAGGTTTGTCTAGTTATGAAGAAATAAATAAATTTATTTAAAGATAAAATCTGTCCTCTTTTATCTCTCTCTCTCTCTCCCAGGACACACTAGTAGCAAGATGATTTTGCAAGCCTGGAAACTATAAATATAGGATATGGCCAAAAGTCTCAAGAAAACTGTCACTGCTCCACTTGTTATCAGTGCTCCAATGAAGCTGAAACAAAAAGGGTCATGCCAGGACAGGTTTGAAGGAGGCCCTCCAGCCATAGGACACCAGCCCTCCAATAGTGAGAAAACAAAAAAGAAGACAAGAAGTTGCTCTAACCACCTAAGAAAAACAAATATTGTATGCAACCACATAAATAATATGGTATATATGCTGAAAACGTTTCCCTCCTTTTCTCTCACATTCACATAGACAAATTTATAATGGAAAGGAAATGTTTCAGAATGATGGGAATGCAAATAAACATTTATGTTCATTGCATCTTTACACAGAAATTCTCACACAAACGTGTATCCTAGGCTCATACATATATATGTGAATCCGAATCCGAGAGAGAGAGAGAGAGAGAGGGAGGGAGGGAGGTGAGGGATTACAGAAAGCTATTTGCAATACTTACTTAGCGATAGATTTCTGTGCATTTCTATCAGATTGAGGACAAATTTCAGTCCCAGAAATTTCCAGTCTCTCCAGTTACAATGCAGTAGATCAAACTGCAGTAAATGTTAAGTTCTTTCTTCAACAGTGCAATCAGTGCAATAAACTGGTGGTGTAGTATGCCAGAGAGACTTGAGTTCAAAATCTCAATTCTGTCATGAAATTTGCAGGTGGCCTTCAGTGACTCAATATCTGTCAACCCGAACCTACTTCCCAGGATTAATGTGCAAATACATTACATTTATACTATAAATGCTGCTCTGAGAGCTTTTAAAAAGAAGGGTGGGATATAAATGTGATGTATACGTAGCAAAAAATATATGCAGATACACCCCATTGTATTATCTTCAATACTTCACAGCCGTGTACATTTGCACATAAATAGAAAAAATCCTTTTTCTATATATACAAAGAAACTGTTTAAATAGAAGGGTCTTTCTTAGATTATACAGATCTGAAAAATAACATTTGCTTGCATTTAAAACTAAACATATTCCTTATACATAAATACAACCTAATGGCATCCATTTTTTAAAGCAGGGCTAATAAGATTATTAAATTATGTTTAAAGTATAAACATGATTCCCTGTATGTGATTTATACATTTTAACAGGCAGAGTTCATTATAAACCAAAAAAAAATTCTTCAAACTCAATCTACTATTCTTATTTTTGACTACCATCTCCAACTTGGAAATTCATTGATATGATTTATGATTTGTGCATTCTTATCAAAGTTTTCCATGAGATGCATTCTAAATTCAAGGAAACAGGAAATAAATGCTGTTCTTGTTAATGATTCCAAAAAAGGTGGAAACTCCATGAACTAAGTTGCCTGTTATATCTGGTCTTTCATTAAGCAAAACTCGTATTGCAAAATGCTAAAACATAACAGATTTAATGTCACCCTTTCTCTAGACAGCACCTTAGTCATTAGCGACATATTTTTTTCTACAGCATCATCTAAGCAGAGGTCCAACCCCCTCCCCCCAACATTCAGACCACTACCGGTTTGTGGCCTGTTAGGAACTGAGCCATGCAAGCAGCGGGCAAGCGAGCAAAGGTTCATTTGCACATGTCTAGGATCTAGGTTGCATGTGAAACCATCCCCTAACCTCTCAGTAGATGGAAGACACTTTTTCTTCTGAAATATGTCCCTGATCCCAGACAGGTTGGGGACCATTGACCTGGGGCATCTCATTCCATGATAGACACAATTTAATACTGTATAAAAGATAAGCATAGCCTTCTGATTTTAACAGATGGATTACATTCTGCAGCCCAAACATTCCAGCTGCTTATCTTCACTGGAAGACTCAACATACAAATAGAAATAAGAGCAATTAATACACTGAAAAATATTATTCTCCTGTAGCCAAACTCACCAAGTTGTTCTACATTACAGAACAACTTAAAAATTCATCTGAGACACCCTCCTTCCTGCTGTACAAAAATATATACCTCCAATTGAGAAGATTTACTTACCCGCCATCTGGAAATCATTCCACCCATTGCTTTATTTGTGGAGATGGGTTGCTTTGGTAACTTATAACCAATCTTGTAATGGAATTCACAGCTAGAAGTAAAGCATTTGTGTTTTTAATTAAAAATTCACCCACAGTGTAACTCTAAAAGTATTAGGATATTTCAAACTATATTCTAGTCATCCAAATGACTCATCACTAACCACATAGGATACTTTTAAAATACACTTACACATTTTTACTTTACATACATACATACATACATACATACATACATACATACATATCATTTGTTTTGTGCTAGAGTATACATTTGTATGTGAATTTTAAATTATTATGTAAAGCTTTCCAAAAGAAATCCACTGTAAAATTTCAAGTAGCCATGGAAACTAGATAAAGTTCCATCCCTTCTTTAATTAATACTAGATAAATAAAAATAAAACATTTACTATCAATTAGATGACTATCATTAGCAACTGTAGTTTTAGAATGGAGAGTCTGAGAGCTGATTAATATTTCAATAGAATTTCAATGTGAATATTATGAACTTCATTCAAATCCCAGAAAGGCATTATTGAAATTAAAGACCTCCATCCGTGCAAATATGGTATAAGATACAACAATTCAAATTAACTTGGTTACATCCCCCTCCCCAATATTTTAATGGTGTTACAGTTGCTTGGCATAAATCAAAAATATCTGGGGCAGGAACAAAAGCAAGTTTGCTTCTTCTATCAAGAGGGAGGTACAAAATTTTCAGCAATTTCTCCCTCCCTCACTGCAACTCCCTACATTTTCATCTGTTCCAAAGATTCAGATCCTTGTAGAGATATGCGAGAGGAGCCATTGGAGAGTCTGGAAGGAAATCACTAAAAATTCCATTTTCTCTCCTGCTGACAGATGCCTTCAACAATAGAAAAAAATCAAGTGAGGGTACATAATTCAAGTTGTGGAATAGATCTTATGGACTAAGCAAAATTACTGCAAGCTGAACAACAAACTGTGTGTGTGTGTCTGTGTGTGTGTGTGTGTGTGTGTGTGTGTGTGTGTGTGTGTAAGATCTGAGCATTTTACAGCCCCAAGGCACCTCCAAGCCCTTTGTCCCTATCCAGCCCACATGAGGTCAATCAGAAATTGGAAATCAAATGTAAGTAAGAACGCCACAGGGCTGGGTCCAGTTCTATGCAATCACTGTGCACTCCTTCAGTCGGCTGGGGGCCACAGGAAGGTGAGGGGAGAAAGGGCTTCTCTGTACCTTCAGAGCGCTCACCCCTCACCTACAGCAACCTGAGGAAGCAGTGATGGTGATCATCACATGAGGGGACCTAGGCTCAGCCATACAGTCAAAGTGTGTCCTTGTAGGCAAGAAGGTCTAGTACAGCCAAGAGCTAGCAAATGAGCAGGAGCATGGTGGCCACAGCAGAAGAGTGGTGGCTGGGTCTGGCTGGCCTAAAATGAGGTGAAGTGAGGTGAGGTGAGGCTCCTTCCTCCTTCCTTCCTGAACATGCCAGTGCCAGCCATCAAAGTTACCAAGAAGCAGCTCAACTCCAAACACAACAGGGACCAATAAGATCTCTGCCAAAGGGCAACAGCCTATTGGTTTCAAAACAGTCCCAGTTCTCATATGGCCCCCTGGGGAAATTGCCATCCCAGACAGATATAGAGATAGAGATAGAGATAGAGATAGAGATAGAGATAGAGATAGAGATAGAGATAGAGATAGAGATAGAGATAGAGATATAGAGATATAGAGATATAGAGATATAGAGATATAGAGATATAGAGATATAGAGATATAGAGATATAGAGATATAGATATAGACACTTGGTCAGTTAACTCTACTTAATTTAAGTAGCCATGAAAGCATCTCACGTCCCCCATTCACCTCATTAAATATAAACATTTAAAACTTCTATTTCTTTTTTCATCTACCAGGAATTAAAAATATGGATAGGCTAAAAACACGAACCAATATTTCTATTAATTCTATTGCTACAAGCTTGGACCTCCTCCAGTATTAATTCTGTATCCTTGAATATTATAGATTAATAAATTTTATTAAACAGCTGTTGAAAATCCAAAAAATGGAAGTGTAACCAATCCAATTTATTGAATAAAACTTGGGATTGCTGGATATCAAATAAGCATATTATGTTCACCAGTTACAATTCAATTAAACATAAATTTTAGTTAATCATCTAAGAAAAAATTAATATACTCAGTGAAATGATAAAAAATAAATAAAAGAAAGAGGTCAAGGAAGAACGGGAGAATTTAAAGAAATGGCATACAGAGTTAGGAATAGAAGAAAAAAGTGGAAAATTAAAATAAGTTGCACCATTAAAGCTTCTTGTCACAACAAAGAATCAATAAGTTTAGAAATGTAGCATTCATACATACATTTGCGTGTTAAAAGTGCAGATTCGTGAAAAGCTTGGCTTAAAAAGAGAGAACAAATGATTAATGTAAAAGTTGCTTTCTTGAGAAAATAAATTAAAAACTGAGAAAGTTTTTTTAAAAAGTGAGCTTCCCATGCAAAACTGGGCTGCTATTTGCTAGCTTGGTGTGATAGCTTAGTTTCTTTTAGATAAAGGGACAGAAAAAAAGAGGAATTTCCCAAAAGAAAGCTGTGTTTTCTTCTGATTTATTGAGTGGCTTATACTTTTCTTGAGAGAATTTAGTAAATTCAATAGATCCATGATGGCGAACCTCTGGCACGGGTGCCAGAGGTGGCACACATAACCCTCTCTGTGGGAATGAATGCCGTCATGAGCTGCTCGTCTGGGTTCTGGAGCACACATGCACGTGAAGGAACCCCGAAGAGCAGCTGGCTGCCGGGCGCATGCGCATCAGCCAACTGCTCTCTTCTGGGTTTTGGCACTTCGGCCTGTGCGTGCACACACCAGTTTCAGTATTTGATACCAAATAGGTTAACCATCACTGCATTAGATCATAGGGGAGCTGTTATAAAGAAAGAAAAAAGTCTTCAGCCCAGTGTACTTGGGCACACATTGGTTATAAATGGAAAAGAATTCAGTTTCTGGAATTTTGGGAACTTCTTACCTCAATAAATCTTACTAAAGAGAATTTTACGAGAATCATGCATGAACGCATGCATACACATACACACAAAAAACACACAACACACACTTATCCTCTTCCCTTTTGGCTTAAATATGAAAGCTCAAATTAGCATATTACTTGGTGATTACTTTTTCCCCTCCAGCAACGTCTGCAATTTTACAAGTTAATCAGATGATGGGAAGTATTAAGGGAGCTAACCAGAAGAAAGAGAATATTTGCAGAAGCTCTTGGGAGTGTCTTGATTGAGTCCTAATCATTAAAAACATCTCCATGCTTCAGTGAAACTGGAATAGCACCTTCTATATTTACCAACATGCGCCAGAGGTTCCTGATCATTTCATTTGTTGCTGAAACACAGACAACCTGTGGTAATGTACAGACAGCCATGAGTTACACACCCCTTGCAATTTACATGGCCACAATTGTACCACAATAAGATACAATGCAACAGAGAAAACCAGGCTGCAGCCAGAAGTACTTTTCACAGAAAAGATTATGAGATTTTTAGAACTCAGCTACAAATGATTGATTCTAAGACTGCCTCACTTCCTAATTCTTGAAGTTTAAGTAGGTCTTGCGGTATCATGAGAAAAAGATTTTTCTCAGGGCAGAAAGAATGAGCTATTTCATAATATCCTAATACATGAAAACATGTATTAGTAAAAAAAAAAAAAGCAAAGGGTATATTATAAAAAAAATGAAAGGATGTATGTTCAGCATCTTATTTAATTAATAGCTTTTTCTCCAAGCAAGAACAAAAGATTTAGTTTTCTTTCCTTTGATTGTATCCAATTTTCAGAGGCTACCTAGACAAGCCCCTGCAGTTTTCTTGGCAAGTTTTCATTTTTCAGAAATTGTTTACCACTGCCTACTTCTTAAGATTGAGACAGGTTAACTGGCCCAAGGTCACCCAGCTGGTTTTGTGCCCAAGGCAGGATTACTCACATTCTCCTGGTTTCTAGCCTAATGCCTTAACCACTATATACCAAATTGTCTCTGAGCAGATCTGTCTATTTACAACTGCTTTGAAAAAGTTCAATTTATATTTTTCTTTGTATCTTTTTCTTTCTTTTCTATTTTTAGTTTTATTCCTTTCTTGACTTTTAGCTTTCTCTTTTATTTTTTCTTTCTTTCTTTCTTTCCCTTATTTATATCATGCCGTTATTACTTTTATAAATAGCAATAGCAATAGCAGTTAGACTTATATACCGCTTCATAGGGCTTTCAGCCCTCTCTAAGCGGTTTACAGAGTCAGCATATCGCCCCCACAGTCTGGGTTCTCATTTCACCCACCTCGGAAGGATGGAAGGATGAGTCAACCTTGAGCCGGTGAGATTAGAACTGCTGAATTGCAGATAAGTCAGCTGAAGTGGCCTGCAGTACTGCACCCTAACCACTGCGCCACCTAATAATCCTCCCTACTCCTACTTTCTTTACAACATCCTGTGAAATGGGTTGGGCTGAAAGAGTGATTGACCCAAAATCAACCAGATGTTTTTCATGCGTAAAGCAGGACTAGAGATAACTGTGGTAAGATGGGCGGCCAATAAATTTTATAAATAAACTAACTCATAGTTTTCTGATTTGTAACCTGGTGCCTTAAACCAGCGATCCCCAATCTTTGCATTTTGGTGGCCCAGCTGGGGGAAGGAGAGAAACTAGGCCATGTGGCCTATTTGGAATTGGGCCAAGGAGGTGGCTGGCCACAGCTTGACTTGTGCGAGCAGCAGGCACACACAACACACGTGTAGGTACCCACCGGCCCACTGCTCATGCAAGTTGAACTGTGCATGCACACTCTGGCTAGCCACTCACATGGTCCAGTTCTGAATAGCCACAGCCCAGTAGTGGGCCAGGGCCTGGAGGCTGGGGACCCTTGCCCTAATCAGATCAAACAGGCTCTTTTTTTCTTCATATTATTTTGTATTACTTTTTATCTTTTTAAATTTTACCTTATCATTTTTAAAATGTGTATTAAAATTATTTTTAAAAGTAATATATTTCAATTACAATATGCTTCTGACACTATGTTTCAAATGAAATCCAAATATATACAGTAGTGCACAAGTGGGTTCAAATCTGCTAAATCCAGATGTCAAGCAAATGATAAAAGACCTGAATGTTCCAGTTTGATCCAGATGCCTTTAACATGGAAAACATGAGCTATGGCCACTAGAATGGTTATTACCAAGTATTTCTGAGCAGCTATTCCTTTTCCATCCAAGTGCTTCCCCAGTTGCTGAACCAGAGAGAAAATCATTCTCTGAAGAACCACTAATAATGCAAAAAGACATATCCAAGTAAGAAATCTCCTACAACTTCAAGTCCTATTTAGAAAGAGCACAGAATTGGCAAAAAAAAGTTAATTTCAGGGTAACCTTTCCCCCACCCCAAAAATAAGATGACTATCAGGATATATCTCAAATAGCGTACTCTCTAGAATACAAAATGACTTAAACTGGGAACAAACTTTTAGCCCTATGCTGTCATTGCAACATGCTACTCACATGTTCATTCTCCCTGGAGAGGCCTATGCATCTGAAGTCATTTAGGCCCAGCAGTGTATACTTTTAAGAACTAAAGTAACCTTTCCTCACTTGAGCAGCTTTAAGATGTGTGGAGTTCCATTCCCAGCATTATTAACTATGGCCATGCTGGCTGGGGAATTCTGAAAGTCTGCACATCTTGAAGTTGCCTCATTGAAAAATACTAAATTAAGAGAAAATAGCTAATATCTATTGAGCCTAACTCTACACAAGGGTCATTAAAACATAGTTTATCTAACATAAATAAATTCAGCAATGCAAAATACACACACACACAAACAAAATAAAAGAGACAGCCCTGGGTGGCATTTCTACTAAATATCCATTTCTTGTCATATCTTATCATGCAAAGAAAAATATTGTCTACTTTGGAACTAAAAGCTATTGGCAGAGAATGGAGTTAATTGTTTTAACATAACACCCCTTTCAGTTTTTACCTACTCAAGAAAAAACTCAATTTCAGCAAGAACTCAAGGAGCAACTATATTTATCTAATCAAGAAACAACTCTTGAGACACTGAAAAAATATTTTAGCAGTTAAATCATTGTCAAACCACAACTTGTCCAAATGTTTTGGCTAGATAATAAATGGTGAACTAGATAAATGACTAATGCAAAGAAGCAATGACTGATGAATATGCCTTTAACTGAGCAATCCAAAAAGGATAGGGGAAATAAATTACTAATTTCACTAGAAAGCTGAAAGGTAGGATGGATTTTTTTTAATTTAGTTTCTTCTCTTCCTATTGCCTCATTTTCCAAGTGGGTCAGAAGATAAAGTATATAACCTTCTGAGCTCAAGGCTTTTATTCCCTATTTTGGGATGGAAGTGATGGGGAAATAGAACTTTGTTTCTAGCTCCCCTATCAGAGGCCCCACACATTCCTTTTTAACCTCTTCACAGAGAAGCAACAGCTGCAGACATTTAGCTTGAAGAACTTCGTTGCTCTCTATGAAACTCTATTAGTTTCTCTTGCTATCTCGGGAGCTAGAGGGTTATAGACAGAATAGTTTAATTATGAAATGTTAAAACTCCAGAGAAGGAACATAGTGTCTGGATTGGATTGCCAAACATTTCCAAATACTGACAAGCAATGAGGTCCTGCGTGTTTATATCTTAAGTGGAACCCTAATTATGTAGTGTCACCAAAAATGAAATTTTGAGAACAGATTCTGTAATAAATAATGTTAAAGAAAAAAACAGAATAATATTTACAAGTTCCTAGGCAGAAATCAACATTCCCTTTCTCCACTGTAATATGCAACTGGTTCCTCCATCACCCACCCTCCACCTTAAGTGAAAAAAACTAGATTATACACTAATCCACATTTTCAGATTCTTGCAGAAGGTCAACAGTAACATTATGAACTTTTAAAAAATTGCAGAGTTACTTTACTCCTGTTTGATTTCAACAACGAAACTAGACGGACAATTTCACAAACAAGTAAGACAAGAGGCAGCTCACCCTGCATACTTTCCCACAATGAGAACTATTTGACATCTCCCCTCCTTCTTAACAACTTTAAGATGTATCTGTGGCATAACTCAAAAATTTACAGTTTCAACTCTTATACTCAGGCTTCCTATGGACATATCTGAATAGATACAGGGACAGTTTTTGCCTCAAATGCCATCACTCTGCTAAACAAATAATTCCCTCACCACTATCAAACTATTCACTAAGACTGCATTACTATTATTATTAGTCTTCTCATCGTTCCTATCACCCATCTCCTCCCACTTAGGACTGCAGGACTGTGACTTTGTTGCTTGTATCCTTATAATTTATATTGATATTGTTTCCTGATTGCTTATTTGTACCCTATGATTATCATTGTTGTACCTTATGATTCTTGAAGAATGTATCTTGTCTTTTTACGTACACCAAGAGCATTTGCACCAAAGACAAATTCCTTGTGTGTCCAATCACACTTGGCCAATAAAGAATTTTATTCTATTCCTATTCTTATTCCTATTATTAAGGATCATTTATTCTCAACCAACCATTTTTTTAAACAAAGGAGGGGGACTTCTTTAATATAATGTATACAGGGGGTGGGGAATAAGATTGAAAAGTGCTAGTTTCAGCTTAAAAATGCCACACATCTACTCAGGCTTTGAGGCCTAATATGTTCCAGAAGGCTAGACTAGGTGCACCAACATTCCCCCAGTTGGGCGCCTAAGGGAGCCCATCATGCTCGCCTCCACGCCCTCCGCCCATCCTTCAGTGGTTACTGCGGCAGGCTCCGCAGGGGAAGCTTCCGTGCCACTCGTAACAGCCTGGCATCCCACGCAGGAGGCAGAGGCAGCCTCTGCCCGGCGCTCCCAACCGACCCACAGCAGCCTCTCACAAAGGAAAGGCAGGACGCAGGTGGACCTCGAGGAAGGGGGCTATATAAGAGGCCAAGGGCGGGCGGGCAACCTGCCCCAACCCCGCAAAGCCACTCACCTGCCTGGCTTCTCCCTTGCGTTAAACTTCAAAGAGCCCCGGCAGGTGTCCCTCCGGGCGCCACTAAGCCCCAACGCCTCCCCTGTCTCGTCGCTCCTTCTCTATAAAGTTTTATTTTTCCTTCTTCGTTTAATCGCCAGCCGTCCGCCGGCCAGCAGGAGCACACGCCCCTCTCTCTCTCTCTCTCTCTCTCTCTCTCTCTCTCCTCCCTACTCGCCCTCCTCCCGCCCAGGTGGAAACGCACCTGCCCCGCCCCGCTGCAACTTCCTTCCGCCGCGCTCGGGCTCGACGCGGGACGAGGAGAAGGAGGCGATTCCCCTCCCCTCCCGTCGAACTTCCTTCGTGCTGCCTCTCAGTCCGAGGAGGCTGGCGGCGTTCGCGGCGCGGCCATTCTGGAAAAGGGCAAGGCCACCAGTGAGGCGGTTATGACGCAAGACAGGCGCCGCGCCCTGCGCGGCCATCTTGGAAGAGGACGAGTGGTTCGGGCATGGTTACGTTTGTTGGCGTTGGTGATTCGCCCGCTCTTCCGCTAAGGCGGGCTTTCAAGTTCCAACTGTAAGAAGAGATGATTGCCTCTTTGCCCTGCCTTAGAAAGCAGAGTGGTCTAGTACTGGATTTGAGAAGAAAGTTCTACTTCTAAGACTCGACTTTCGGAACGGGCGGTCGTAGAAACCTAGATAATAATTAAATCTTCAAGTACTTAAAAAGAATCCTAGGCGTGTTTTTTTTAACCATCAGAATGAAGCGCGGAAAGTGACAGGCAGAGAACTGGCGGTGTCTCTTATAGACAGGGCGGGAAGAGAGGAGACCCAAAGGGAGTAGTAGAGCCTGGCTTTGCAACCCTGTGTTTGGTTTGCCGAAGCATTGAAGATACAAGGGTTCGTTTAAAGAACATATATCCAACCGATGAGCATAGATTGATAAAGTCTGTGCACAGATGGAGACGTGCTTTTGCGTGGGCGGAGGAATGGTGGAAGATCGTTCCCCATTATGAGGACAGCTATCACGACACACAGCTGCACTACTTGACTCTGTCGTTACATCAAACCCCCGAAACTTGAAACTTAAACTCTCTACTATTGACCTCACCCCATTCCTAAGAAGTCTGTAAGAGGGGTGCACAAGCGCACCATCGTGCCTACCGTCCCTGTCCTACTGTCCCCATTTCATTCATACTCATTTATTCTTATATCTATTATCTTGTAAACGACTGACAAATCAAATAAAAAATAAATAAATAAAATCGTTCCTGTTATTACGAGGACACAGCTATTAAGACACAGCTTGCAATCCAAGATCAAAACAAATATAATATAATATAATATAATAAGGTGTGGTTAAATGGGAGAGGACATGCAAGTCTTCACATGTGATATTGTATCTTGTCCACCTTGTCCACCAAAGGCATTCAACAATGTGGCGGTTGCCTCAGCACATTTTGACAGAACAGCAGTGCTGCTATTATTCATGGGGGCCAGAAGAAAGAAAATCATACTTAGGACCCCCCCCCCCTAAGCAAATATGGTACAAAATAACTTGTGCTGAGAGCCAAAAACATCTTTGGTACTGTTAAGTTATCTGATTTCCTTGGATGGAACTGGAGCATTGCACCAGAAAAAAAAACACCTTTTTTCATTTCTATAATTTATCTGCTGCTGCAGTTCCTCTTCCTCAGGAGACAAGAAGAAAGGGGTGGAGAAGAGACAGAGTTCCCCGTTTTCTCGGAACCCTCTACTTTTCTTACCAAGAGTGGAAAGAACAAGAGAGATGGAGAAGTGGGTCATTTTATTTTTGTTTTCTCTTTTTTAACAAAATTAAAAACAATCAGGCAATACAAAAATCTACATACACAATCATATATATTAGTGATAAACTGAAATAAAGTGCTATCTAGACATCTTTGAATTGGCAGAAATAGAAACTGGCTTTAACTTGCTATTTCTGTGCTACCCCCTCTCTTTTAAGTCATCACCAAATTTATTCATTTATTTATTATTTTATATGCCACCCATTTCTCTAATTAATGTCTCTGGGTGGCTTACAAAGAGTAAAAAAATATTAAAATAATGAAAATGTTAAAGGCTATATTTACTTACTGATTGATTGATTGATTGATTGATTGACTGACTGACTGACTGTCTGTCTATCTGTCTATCCATCTACCTTAATATCTTTGATAGCTTATGGATTACTTATTCTCTTGATCTACCATGGTAGAGCTTTATGGTAAGGACATCTGCATCCCTCCCTCCCTCGCTCTCTCTCTCTCATCTGCATCTCTATAACTGACTGGTTTGATTCTGCAACCCAACAAGACAGACACAGACTTCAGAGGATAATTAGAACTGCAGAAAAAACACCAACCTGCCTTCCATTGAGGACCTGTACACTGCACAAGTCAAAAAGAGGGTTGTGAAAATATTTACAGACCCCTCGCATCCTGGACATAAATTGTTTCAATTTCTACCCTCAAAACGACGCTATAGAGCAGTGTTTTTCAACCACTGTGCCGCCGCACACTAGTGTGCCGTGACATAGTGTAAGGTGTGCCGTGGGAAAAACACTTTATATATAGTCAATATAGGCACAGAGTTAAATTTTTTTAACATTTTCTAATGGTGGTGTGCCTCGTGATTTTTTTCATGAAAAAAGTGTGCCTTTGCACAAAAAAGGTTGAAAAACACTGCATAGAGTACTGCACACTAGAACAACTAGACACAAGAACAGTTTTGTCCCAAACGCCCTCACTCTGCTAAACAAATAATTTCCTCACTACTGTCAAACTATTCACTAAGGCTGCATTACTATTACTATTAGTCTTCTCACCCACCTTCCCCACTTATGACTGCAGGACTGTAACTTTGTTGCTTATAACACAATTTATAATTATTGTTTCCTGATTGCTTATTTGTACTCTATGACTATCATTAAGTGTTGTACCTTATGATTCTTGATGAATGTATCTTGTCTTTTTATGTACACCGAGAGCATATGCATCAAAGACAAATTCCTTGTGTGTCCAATCACACTTGAGCAATAAATAATTCAATTCAATTCTCTCTCTCTCTCTCTCTCACACACACACACACACACACAAACCTTAAGTCTATCCATTCCCCTAGCTCCGATCTTCTGTTTTAATTCCCCTCTCTATGTCCATTCAATGAACCCCATTCTATCTATTCAATTATGTTCTGTGCTTTAAAAAAAATCCATGTAACCCAGGTAAAACTCATTAATACTTTACAGGAATAACATATTTTCTCCTGCAGCAAATTTTTAGAATTTTTCAAATATAAACACTGGTAAAAAAAATGAATTGGAAAATATGCTGTATGTAATATCAAAAATTTAGACTAAAGTTTAACACAATTCACCACTAGGATTAAACCTTTTGTAATTGCATTATCAAAAAATAAAAAAGAATACTAACTTCCATTGTATTATTTGTTACACCAAATGCATTAGTGATTATATCTTTAAAACTTAAATTTCACCAATATAAGAACATAAGAATTCTAAGACAATAAAATTGTTGCCATGATGTATTCACCTTTTTATTGTTGTAAATTATTAATTTCTTACAAACTGGGAAAAGCTTTTTAGAAGTCAGACTTGGTAATTATTAGAGAAAAGACTGTAGGTCCTGCATTGAAGGCTTCCAATCTAAATGGTATTTGTCATACTTTTTATTACTGGGCTGGTAATAAATTGGCCCAAAACACAAAGCCTAATTTTCATAGATCCAAAATATATGTATTAAAGTATCTACAAATTACCCAAGAATATTCTTCCATTTAAATATCTTGATAATATAAGCATGCTTCACATAAAGGACTGAGGCATGCAGAGGGGCATTTAACTTGCTTCATTTTTCAGTTAAACAAAATGCAAATATATCTTGGGAGGGGACAATGCAAATATAGAACAGAATTGTATGTACTTTGCATATGAAATTCAATTGTAGCTTTAGTAGGTCCATAAAATTAAAAACTCTGCTTTAAGTCCAATAACTTTTAATCAAATTGCATGGGGGAAACTGTGGATTTTGGTTTTGTGTATTTTCCCCTACTATTTATACCAAATCATAAGTCCCCAAATATTTATATTATTTTCTTGGTGTTTTATGAATTTTTACAGAATGCTTAATCAGTACCACATATTTTCCTTATTTAAAAAAGTATATTAATTCAGAAAGCATCTCATTTATAGTCAACATAAAACTTTAAGAAAAAAAATGAAAGCTGTCTCTCCTTTTCCATAACAGTAAAAAAAAAAAACTTTTTATAGATGAGATTCTACTTTCTACCATATCTTTTGAGTTTACCATTCTTATTCTGTGTGTGAGAATGTGTACATACATATGTACAGTAAGATACATATAAATTATAGGATGCACAACATGCAGAACACACAAAGATCAAATATTGCATTTTGATTAGTCTTTTAACATTTGGAATGCTAAATATATTGGCCTTCGTTTTACAAAACTGCATAAAATGTTTTACAATCCTAAAAGGACTTATTTTCCTTGACAAGAAGCCCCCTCCCTATTTCAAGTTCAACAAGCAGGTATCTTCATTTTGGTCAGTTTTGAAGAAAATCGGTGCCCTTTCTTTAGATAATACTTTATTGAAAGATTGGAGGGCACAATGGCTTTGTGGTTAAAGATGCTGAGCTTGCCAACTGGGTGACCTCTCATTACCTGCTCCACCTCCTATCCACTTAGCAGTCGAAAGCATGCAAATTTGAGTAAACAAATAGGTACCACTTCAGTGGGAATGTAACTGCCTTCTGCACACCTCAGCATATAGTAATGTTGGCCAGGTGATATATGTTTTTTTTCTCAGTGGGACAGGTCTCTCAGGGCAACCTGGTCTACCCAATTATGGGATGGAGCATACTGCTTCCATTTTCGCCTTTCAGCCCCAATCCAGGGGCCTTCGCAAGCAGTCACTTTCATAACAAACTATTTTTGTGTTAAACATGTTTTACTTTTATTTCTTTGTCGGTAAAACATAAAATTAACACATTCATATTCATAGTATGCTAGTCAGCATCTGCACTATTCTGGGTCCACTGAAATACCAGATCAGATGAAATGAATCTGATTCTGAGATTGCCAATGCAAATGTTACAATAACCAGATTACTGTATGTGTGTCCAACAAAATGTAGTAAAAAGCAGACTTATCTGTTTTCAATGAACTACACCCTTGTTGTTTCCTTCTGTCCCCAAAATGTCTGATGCCTAATATTTCAATCTACGATTGAAACCATCAGGAAAAGTTAGAGCACCATAAAATTAGTCAACATCAAACGTACCAGATTTTTTAGTACCAGGACACAAACAAGAATCCATTGCCATCCTTGGCTATTAATAACCACCACCACCCCCTGACAAAGACAATCCCTAATAGTATATTGATTTAGTTTTGATTTTGTATTGTGTTGATATAGTCTTTTTAAAAAGCAAATATTGGTATAATTGTTTAATGCCTCTAAAATAATTTATGCAGTGAATGAAAATATCTGTACAGGTAAGACTGCAAGTTATATTATTTAATGCTAGTGTGTATTTTGCTCAATCCTGAAAGAAGCTATTTACAAAGATCATGTTCTTTTTTGGGGGGGGAAACCAGCTGATTTTCTTTGGACAGAATTCTTAGATTCAAACAGTCCTGCATATTGTGGTTGTATCAGCAGATCTGTTTTACTCAAAATATTATTGAGAAAAAGAAATCCTTTTAAGGATGGAGAAACATGAAAAGTAATGGGGACTATAGTATAGCCTTAGATGATAATAATACTAATGTTTGGAATAAATAAATGAAACACTAGGAAGGGAGATAAAATAAAATATCTTGCAGCAGCTGATAATCTTATTTGTGCATCTAACTTAAAGCAAATGTTTCTCCTGGTAAAACACTATGAAACATGGATATTGTCTTACATTTTTGTGGTATAATCAATGTTTTTTCTATGGTAAACTGTTTCCTGAGTAGCAGTTTCATCATGCCTCATTTCATCATGAAATGAAGATCTACACTATAAAGTAGATGTACTCATATAACAATATACAAAATAGGATTTGTCCTATTTTGTATATTGTTATATGAATACATCTACTTTATAGTGTAGCAGCAGTAGACTTAGACTTATATACCGCTTCATAGGGCTTTCAGCCCTCTCTAAGCGGTTTACAGAGAGTCAGCATATTGCCCCCAACAATCTGGGTCCTCGTTTTACCCACCTCGGAAGGATGGAAGGCTGAGTCAACCCTGAGCCGGTGGGATTTGAACCGCTGAACTGCTGATCTAGCAGTAGCCTGCAGTGCTGCATTTAACCACTGCGCCACCTTGGCTCTTGTGTAGATCTTCATTTCTGTGGGTAATTTGTAATTGAGTTTGTAACCAACACTCTCCATGTCAGTTTCTTTATCCAGATCAAAGCAAGCATGCACACACCACTCACCTGGAAAAAAATGTGCTTTAATGTTTATCAGCAAACATTAAAAGAATTAATTGGCAAAGTCAAAAGGAAAGCAGGAAGAACTGGTGAGAAAGAGACACAAAGAACAAGCATGGATTTACAGTGCATTAATTACATCACATTTATAAGAAAGAACACAGTGGGTAATTAGCATAAATAGTCTCAAAGAAAGTGCCTTTAGAATAGAGACGGAAAGTAGGACACCAGGTGGTCCTTCCTCTGTTCAGCACCATTAAAGAAAGAATTTGATGGACAGGGATGGTGTATACAACATTCCAATCCTTGGCAGCTTTGTGCATTCAACTGTGTGCCATAATGGATTGTACCACCACACATTGTTTTGTGCAATGAGTCCCAACGCTTCTCTCATCTTGTGGAAGCGGGCAAGGTATAGGCAAGGTTTTCATTTCTTCCCCTGCAGCTGTCTTCTATTTCTGTACCTTGGCTGATGGCAATCTCTCTACAACTTTCCATCAACTGAGATCTGACACCTCCCTTGTGCTATCTGTGCAACCCATTCTCCTAGGAAGAATTCCTTTATTAGATCTTTTGGATCTTCTTAACCTGATTCTGGGCCTGGGTCATACTGTGTGTCAGCAGTCCCTTCTGAATTTGTTGCTATTTCAGGTTCTTCAGACTAATTTTCTATAACTTCTTCCAAATATGCAATGTTGTTATTTGCTTCCTTTGTAACTTTCATGAATAGAGTCAAGTGCTACAGGCTGGTAAAACTAGACTGGTTTGCTCTAATATCAAAATATTGCAGTTATCCTTTTTTCATTCAAATGACTGTATGTGATTTCTAATTGTTCAAAACAAAACTCCACAGCCTCTTGTTCCTATTTGCTATCCCAGCATTATTCATAACTGAGTTAGACAATTTAGTTCATTCATTTTCTCTTTAGAGATATATGTATAAGCTTTGCACTCAAATACCTTGAGGTATGAGAGATAGGGTTTGCTTCCATTCCATAATTGAAATGGTTCCTGTTCCATAATTCCATTTCAAGTTGGATTTTATCTAGTTATTTTGTTCATAAATGGTTTAGTGCAGTAATGGCGAACCTATGGCACATATGCCAGAGGTGGCACACAAAGCCCTCCCTGTGGGCACTTGCGCCATCGCTAGCTGCTCTTCTGGTTTCCGGCACGCACATGTCCATCAGCCAGCTGATCTTCGGGTTTCTGGCTCTCCGGCGTGTACACATGCACTCGTTCCGGTTTTTGGGCACTCAGTGCCGAAAAGGTTCGCCATCACAGGTGTAGTGTTAAGTAACTGTGTTGCTTTCTCTCAAAATTGTTTAGTAACCTTGAACTGAACCTCTTCGTGCTTAGCAATCTTTTTTATTTTATTTCTGAAGCCCTGCTTTGTTCAAGACTATGATTTTCTGCTGTATTTTCCCAAAATATCTTGATTGCAGTATTCTTCTCCATTATTAGACTTTGATCTCTTAATTTTTCTATGAAACTTGTTTTCCTCTTAAGTGTACTGCAATCAGAGTTTCTTAAACACTTTATTCTCATTAAAAGATATGCAGACATATTTTGAATGACAGTGCATAAACATTACAAAGCACTACTGTCCTTCATTTTGATTTTGGCGATCATCAAAAGAACTAAGGTCCAATTCTTTGAATTCACTTTGTTCTTTGTTCTTTTTCTTTTAAGCAGCTATCACATTTTGATTCCTTTTATTTCTTGTAAGGACAAATATAGAGTCCGGTCCTATAAAGGATGCATGGAATAAAAGGGCAAGACAGCTGCCATAATGTTTTAGTACTGCACTGACACTGATGGTTAAAGTAACTGTTCTGAAATACAAAACTAGGACGAGAAAGGAATGGAATAGCTTTAAAAATATCATATATAATAGCATGCGCAAGCTCCCCTCTTCCACGAAAAGGTCACAGTCATAGAAAACCACTGGTATTATCAACACAGAATCTAAAAATTTCCATTGTTATCCACTGTATATTTCCAGGGCATTACAGATAGTTATGCATGCGCTAGATAAACTATAAGCAGCGAATTTCCAAATTAGTTAGAAAATGATCACATATGAAATCATTGGCCAATGCAATTGTATCGTCTTTAACTCTTTGTGTGAAAATGATTATAAAACCTTGCTGATATGTATGCTTGTGGTCTTGCCCAAGAAGGCCCTGTCAAACATATTATTTGTGTGCTTAACCAAACTCTGCACATTTAATAAAGGTACTAGAGATTTTACAAATCTAGTACCTTTTATTGAATAAAGGGAACATATTTGAACCTTATCACTTGGGTGGCTGAGAAGGAAGTAGAATGCTAAGAAACTGGACTTTCTTCTCCAATAGTCCGTATCTATGATTAAATATTCTACGCCATTTTATTATTATGCATACATCTTGGAGCTGTTTGCTTCAGGTTGCATAGTTCTAGCAAATTGGCTTCAATTTCCCTTCCCACCAACATGATTTCACAGTCCTTTGTAACAATGCAAAATCTATTTTTAAGCATTATTTTGCAGCCATGTTACATAGATAACATAGACGTACATCATTTGCATCCGATTCAGGTGCATAATATGCTTCTTAGAGTATTTCTGCTTTCATTATGATTTATCAGGCATTGCAGTTTAATGCTGACTTTTCCACATATGTCTATAAACATTCCATTTACTCAATTAACTTTTCCACAGTAAAATTTGTCAATGCTCATAAAAATATATTTGTTACAGACAAATTGATGATGTACCACTAACCAACAAAAATCTGTCTTATCCTTTTAAATTCAGAATCATAGCCAATTTCATGCATGTGAACATAAATACTCTATTTGTCTACACTTTGTTTTTGCAATCCTTGGAAAGACTTGACTTTTTTTTTAGGATATTTGATCTCATTATATGTCTCTTATATGAGTCTTAGTTCTATAAAATCTCCATTTTCCTTTAATAGGTCATCTTTTATTAGAATAATGAGATGTTCCATTTCTTTCCTTTATGTTAAGGAATTCTGTACAATTGCAAACTATTCAAACTATGCTCTATGCCTCCAGTTTTGCAATTACTTTCTCAAGAGAAATTTCATCATAAAGTTTGATTAACTCTAATACATACTGTATATGTAATATTCTGGTCATGATTTTAATAATACTTTCTTGGTTAAATAACTAGAAACATTCACAATATTTTTAGTGTCTCCGGAATAGAGAGATATTTTGGTGCACATTCCATTAAATTCCCCAGTAATTTAAGATGAAAGTATGATTGTTCATTTCGGAATATGCCTGTCTGATTAACCAACCATTTTCATTTCTTTTTTTTTAATTATCTGTATTAGTTTTACCAAACAAAATCAGGTACTACATTTGTGTAAATTCAAGATAATAAATAGAGAAAAAATCAGAAAGTAAAAAAATGCCAAAAATGCCGAAGAGATCTACTGTAATGTGAATAAAAGAACAAGTACTATACATTTAAAAAATGCTCTGTTTGTGTGTATGTGTAGAATACCAGATTGTAATCCATAGCTAATAAATTAAACCATAAAAAACATCCAAGCTTGATAGTTCCTACCTCTGTCTTATTAATTTAACTTTGTATATTTTTCTAATGTAGCAATTTAAAAGGTCTTAGTAATCCACAACTCAGTTGTAATCGTCAGATCTCGCTGCTTTAGCAAAGTAAGGAAAATACTCAGAGATGATTCACATCCTGGTCAGTGTCTCTTTGCACTTCTACCATCGGACAGAAGACATCAAAGTATAGCTAGCTGAACAAATGGGTTTAAAGATAGTTTCTATCCTTGGGCTGTCAGACTTTTAAATACAACCGCAATCACTCCATGCACACACTAGTTTTTTTCTTTTTCTTTCTTTTTTCATTTCTGCTATAATTTTGCACCAGTGAGGTTAAAACCAATTTTGTTGTATTTAAATACTATGATAATAAAGATTATACTTACACTTATATTATCGAGAGCTATTCCAATGTTGCACAATTATTAATTTGGCTGCTAAGATTAAATAAATTATGAGTTCTTTATTTTTAAGCCTATGATTTGGTTCTGTAAGTAAATGTAGCGAGCCTAGCTCTGGGAAGCATTCAATTCTTTGAGTAGTGATGGTGCTTA
Organism: Thamnophis sirtalis; assembly: GCF_051295495.1. Taxonomy (NCBI): domain Eukaryota; kingdom Metazoa; phylum Chordata; class Lepidosauria; order Squamata; family Natricidae; genus Thamnophis; species Thamnophis sirtalis. Next base: position 21,483,591 of record NW_028261381.1, on the reverse strand, counting down.
TCTTCTCAAAAATGTTATATCAAAAGGCTATAACTTTATTGTACGATCACTACAAATGGGGGGAAAAATCTTTTTTTTTTTTTTGCAACCTCTCCAACATTGGGAAGAATATTTTGATTAATACATGCCAGCCTAACAGGAGTCAAATACCAATGATGTATAATCTTTTACTACATATTTTTGAATCAAAGTTGAAGCGATTCTGTCCAGTTTCCACAACTTCTTCCATGGAATTACAAAGATCACTTTCCCAAACTTCCTTTAAATCATATGATGGCTCCCCTTTTTCTGATTGCAATAATAACCTATACATTTTTGAAAGTGTTCCTTTTGGTGGTTCTAAATAATAAAGTATTAAATTCTCAGAATTGGTGTAGCTTCATGTTGCTGAATGTGAAATTGCTGTTGCACAAAAGAGATTTAAATTGATGCCAGAAAAGCCGTGGTAATTTATCATCTATTTGTCACTCAATCTGATCTTTATCGAAAGGTTCCCTATTGCTATAAAAATATTTGAATCCATTAAGATTATAATCTCTCAAAGATTTTATTTTAGCCAAACCATAGTAATCAGTCTGATCAATATACGGTATGTTATTAGAGGACTTAAAAGGGATGTATCCTTTATCAGAACTGTGCATCTACTCTTTGAAATGTTGTTTTAGTAAAAACATTTTCAATCTGTTTTATTCTCTTTCCTGAAGTACAGTTGAACAATTGGCTTACAGTTTGTTAAATTCAACCTCAGAATTATTTCAGATTTCAGCAATCCACCCTTATTCATCAAAGCTGCTTGACATCTTGAGAGGTCCAGCTTTTCAAATTCCATTTGATGTTCCAGATGCCATATTCTTTCCCATTTTCAAGGATGAGATTTTCTGATCATTATTCACAGCCATTTTTAAAACTCTTGTTATATTTGTAAGGATAAAAAACGTTCCTCAGTTAGGATTTTTAAGTCCAAATAAAAATCAACAATCTATGACCTTGTTGAGCTGTGTGCTATATCAAGTGCCTGGAAAGAAATTTGGAATATTTTTATTACTGGGGTGATCAGAGTTTAGTTTTGCTCCATACTGGGCCCATAATTCTTTTGTTCAATAATTACTGTGAGTAATTTTCTGTTTAGTTTATAACAAAATTAGAGAATTCAGTTAGTAAAAATATAGTGTGATATTTATATATTAACCATCAGCAACTACCAAAATAGTTAACTGGCAAAGTGGGATAAAAGACCAGCAGATGGAGAGATAGAAAATGAGAGAGACACAACCAACAGGAAATGACATACTATAATCTTTATCTCTATTTCTTTCAAGAAACATACAACTTTCCAAAGTCATTGCAAATAAGAGAGGATAATTAGTATTGGCAAATCCAAAGGGAGTGGCCTTTGATTGTTATTTAATCCTTTTTATGTATATAACAACAGCTGAATAGGAATGGAAAGTAGGACACCAGGTGATATCTTATCATTTAAAAAACGCAATTTGGTGAACAGAGATAATGTGTCCAACAATTTCTAATGCCTTGGTTCTCCTTCCAGGATGTCAAGATACCTGCTAATCTAGAAATCTCATTCCTAACACACAAGGTCCTGTTCTATCGTCTCAAGAAATCAAGATAACATGGATATGGACAAGAATTTTCTCAACAGTTTCTTCAGCACTATATTTGTTATACTTACACCCAGCTAACTCTAGTTATTTCATTGGTTCAGCCATCACACTAACTCTAAACAGGGTTTGTTTGCTTATAACTTAATGTCATACTACCTAATTGTGATTTTTTTCCAATAAGGCAGACTTTTGCACAGGCTGAACTTTTATCATTTGTTAAAAGATAAAACTAGACAAGCAGTTCCATATAACTCGATTGGACTTTAGTTAACATAAACTTCTGTTCCATTTTGTTATATGAGTTATGCTAGCAAGAGTTTTACTATATTTTTGCTGTTCCTTGAAACTGTTAGGTACACTGCAGTTCCTTTTTAAGAAACATGAATATGCCAATTGAACAGTTTATGAAGAAAGAAAAGGCATTATTTTCTAAAAAGTCAAACAATCTTAAAGCGATCCCTTAAGTTTACATCCATCCATTCACATATACACACCCATACATACATACCCTTAATGAAATAATGAAATAGGACTCTCTTTTTTTCCAGATCACGAGATGGCAGCCATGTCAGCACCTTTAAGCCTCTCATCGGATTAAGCAAGGCCACCCCGATCCACCAGGCCTTTTCCCTTCCGCAAATTCCCGGTGAAAAGTAAGCCACCCAAGAGGTTAACTTAGCAGGACACCGAATCTATTTCCCAGCTGGTCCACTTTGATTGCACTCAGACTCCTCCTGGACCCCAGAATGCCAGGACTTGATTTCCCCATTTGTGAATATAGATTACAGGACAGGAACCTTTCTCTCTTCGCAGACATAATCACATGCTTTTTTTATTGAAGATAATGTCCATTAAGGGGAGTTGGTAATAAGCTGGCTTATATGTTGGAGCGCTTTGCCTTTGAAATGAAGATAAAATGATCCACCCAGCTGCAGACTGTTAAGACCCCTCAGCCCCAGTATGAAAGGGTGGGGAATATTTAATAGGTGTTTATGGCTTGGGAGAAACAGTTCCTCCTTTAAATGAAAGAAATAACCGAGGAGAAAGTCCATGATAAAAGACAGCCCTGGACTTTGAGAAGGGCCTCACACGCAGAGTATCTGTTATCATGATAACACAGGATACCTCACTCTGTCTGAGCTCTTTGAGACAAGAGAAGGGAAACTGTTTTTAATAAAAAAAAACTTATTGAAAACCATTTTATATTTTTATATTTCTACATGCCAACTAAGGGTCAGCAGAATAGTAGAAGAGTGGAAACCAAATTGTTGCCCTTTAAAAAAAAAAAGAACTGTTATCATAAAGTGTTAAGATGTTCAATCCATGGAATAATCCATTCACTTCTTGCCAAAAAAAGATAGAGGGAAAAAACAGGAAATATTGTTTAGTTCTTTTATAAGGACCGTTTTGCATCTGTGTAGCATAATTTGCCATCAGGCATGTGAGCAACCAGTCTAAATTCTCTAATTGAGAACTTACTCTTGCTTATATCCTCAGGCCATTAGAGAAGTGTAAAATGTTGAAAGCTTAACAAGGAAACAACCACATCTGAATTTATGTTTGATTATAGTTTGGGATTCCCAGTGAAACCTTAATAAAAGACTCCTTTTTTGTTTGGGGATGCCTCTTTTAATATACCTACATTCAAATAAAGTCAGAAGACTTTTCTTCTCAAAATAAAAATAAAAACCAACCTACTTTCTACCTAGGAACAATAGAAACCATTTTGGTAAAATTTGGTAAACAAAGATTAGGAATGGATAGAAAAGTGTCTGTATGTCTTAAAAACAATGCCACCTTGTTTTATTTATAATGACTAGATATAAATATTATAACATGCTCACATTTTTCAAAGAATAGAGATAGCTTCACCTCTTCTTTGTTTTTACTTTTCCCATTGCTACCATTTTTCCATGTAGCTTATTTTTAAACAGCTGATCACTCTCTCCCTTCCATTAAGGTTTCTTTTAATTAAATTTTAGTTTATTTTCTCCTCATGACTTTCTTTTACAAATATGATTTATAGTTCACAAGAGAAGAATATATGTTTGCCACAAAAGTCCAAGTTTTTCACGATCAGGAGATAAGCATACCTTGTTTACTAAACCACTAACCACTCACCACTAAAAAAACCACTCCACATGAGTGGCACAAGAGAGGATTTGATAAGGTCAAAGCAGACAATGGGTACATCAGAGAAAAACTATTTCCTCTGTTTTCTAAGATGACTTTCCACCATAATGTTCAAGAGCTCTCCATCTTGCCCTCCAACATGGTGAACACCTATGGTTATTTAAACACACAGGGCTGTGATAACCTTAATATGCTTGTTGATTTTTCTCCAGTGTGTTCATGAAAAGATAAGTACCTTAATGTTCTGAAGCCCAAAGATTATATGTGGTTATTCTTTGAAAAAAGTGAAAACAAAACATTTTTTTTATTTTTATTTTAAGGCAATGGTGAGTAGATTGTAGGATATCTTTTGTGATTTTCTAATAACGAACCAAAAATCAAAACTGATTCTTTTGGCAAAAAAAAAAAAGGGGGGGGGGGTATTTCAAATGTTGGAAAGATTTTGCAATTTTTGTGGGCTCATTGTATCTATTATGCCCCTTATATTCATTACGGAATATAAGCATTACGGATGTTTGAACATTTCTCCCAGCCCATTCTACAAGTAGTTCTTGACTTACAACTGTTCGTTTAACAACAGTTCAAAATTATGACAGCCTTGTAAAAAGTTACCATACTTATGAATTGCCTCAAAATTATAATTGTTATACCATCCCTTGGTCGTGTGGTTACCACGTGGGCTCACATTTATGATGGTGGCGGTATCTTGTGGTCACATGATTGTGTTTTGCAACTTTCCTGGCTGGTTTCTGGCAAGGGGAAGCCAGATTCATTTAATCACTGTGTGATTCACTTAATAACCGTGTAATATGCTTAATGCTTGCATAAAATAGCTGTAAAATCATGTGTGATGTCTCTCTTAACAAACTCATCACTCAGCAACTGAAATTCCTGTCCCAATTGTGGTTATAAATTGGGGACTACCTGTAGTGACAGAGATAGGTTATCTGCCATGATTGCTGCAACCATTGGAAGCCAAAGATTTTTTTTTTTAAGGAAAAATGCAATCTCTGGCCCCAAATGATTGTCTGCCTCTATCTTAATGGAACAGTACCCACAATGAATTAGATGAGATCTATGCCATGGGAAGGAATTGATTCCAGACAAGCGGAGCTAATCCAAGCGTGCCAGGCAGTCGTGTATTTAAATCCTCTACTGCAGCCGTGTTGTTTCAAAATACCGTAAATATAATGAACTTAGTTGATGCACCCATGTATCAAAATATCTCTCTGTCTGGATGCCTTGGAGAAGTACTGTATGTTTTCAGTTTTCCCAGTAATAAATATTATCAATGGAGATTATAAAAACTAAACAAAAAACATCTATTGACAATAACTGTAAGGGGGAAAACAATATTCAACAAAAGAGGGAAATCATTATAAAATGTAAAAAAAAAAACACTTTATTACCTTAGCATACTATGCATATTTTCAAATCCTCAAACTATAAAATCTAAGGAGTCTGCTACTGCTATAGTGTTCTACTTTCTCTACATGTATAAGCATTCCATTTACTGGAATGTTTAATCATAGAGAACTATTACAAGTTGAGCATGGACTGCTTTGTTTTATCTGGCATGCAAACTTGGGTTCTATTAAATTGATAGAATTTTGATTTATAATACTCTAATCATACATCTGAGAAATTTATACCTTTCATGAAGTAAACTAATTTATCAGTGAGAGAAATAACTTTGTTCCTAATATGTTAACTTTTATCACGGGGGGGAATTATGCTTCCTTGCCTGCTCCGCAGCATAATTTTTGAATAACACAATGATAAAAATAACATAGCAATCTGAGGAACTAATATTGCTGGAAATAAAATAGTATGGTGGGATGAGGTTTGCATATTTCAGTTCTGATATGGCCAGGAAAGAGGTGTTAAATGTATTGAAATCAAAATAGTTTATATCCTCATTAAGTATTAAGTTTTATTGATAAAATTATTTAGGTCCGATAAATAATTATTTTTAGGTTTAGGATTTTAAAATCGAGATAAGATTATCCAGTGGAGCTAATTTCCAACCAAATGTATTTAATTGCTTACAAAATATATTTTCTTGGAAATTATCTTCATTGGATCTATAACATTTATTTGCAATAGATGGGCTTAGCATTACCTACCTACAGAGACCAGAACATCCCAACAATTATCTAAGTCATTGGAATTGAAAATAAAATTATGGGCCAAGTGAACTGTTTGTTTAAAAAATTGTTATGGTTCCTGTTTTCTAGAAGGGCAGAAAGGGAATGTTTTTAGAGGTGGTATACAATACTGAAAATGAATTTGCACATTTGACTAACTATTTGCAATTTGAGAGCCAAACATGGTAAATTGGTTTAACCTTTATCTGCAATCCCTTTCACATTTCTCGTGTGGCATCATATGAAACCATAGCTTGCCCTCTCCATTTTACCTTTCACAGAAAACCTATGAAGGATTCTCGGCAGTAACTTCAGGCTGGTGAAGAATGTCGGTATTAAGACAATAACATTCTTAGCAAAAGCTGGACGCAAGAAACGAAGAGGTGAAAAGTGACAGGCATTCTGTACGCAGTAAGAAAGATATTTCTTAGCTTGGTTGCTACCTACTGAAGCTTGGCCTATACTTTTTCCTTTTCCATCTAGCCTTGGAAAACAGTAGCGTACCTATCAATACAATGATCAGAGGCTCATTTACAAGCTGCCTAGTTTTCTGCCACAGCCTCTAAATAAGAGATTCTTCCTGGAGCTGCAGTGATTGAATTTTCAATCATTCATTAATCACTTTCAATGTTATCAGCTTAGCTAGTGTCAGGGCTTCAGCAAGATCAGCACCTCCAGCCATTATTGGTCCTGCCAGCAAAGTACAAGCTTTCTATATTCTCAGCAGGGCCATGTTCTGGCATTAAATACTAATCTTAAAACGTCCATGTTGTGAAAGATTTTGTAAAGGAAAAAGGGAAATGCTGTCAAATACTTTAAAGCAGAGAGTACTTTCAAAATATACGTTTTTAAGGACCAGTCAGATCCCTACTTTTAAAACCTAAATTATGAGGGGAGATTTTTCCATTTTGATTCTATTCTGAATTCTATTGCAGTGTGGAATTTAAATGATTTATTTCAAAAAGCGTTATGGATACAATTGTTCATTTTGTGTTTCATTCAATTTTATGCTTGGTGACTCATTTTTACTTTACTTTCTGTTAATTAAAATCATTTCTTAAAAAAGATTATGACTAGGATTATGATGGTAGGTATCGGCTTAGCACACACAATATTATACTTAGTATAATATTATACTTTGATTGCTCTAATCATAGGTGTCCAACCTTTTGACTTGCCTGGCTTGCATTGAGTAAAGAGAAATTGTCTTGATCCATATACCGTATAATATAGTTAATGTATATAAATCACATAGTAATGTTAAAAGTTTATGATCTTGTGGGGCAGCATTACTAGCTGTGCAGGGTCTATCAGGGTCCATGCAACCCACGAGCCATGGATTAGATACACTTGCTCTAGATTCTTATTTATAACACTCTCCCAGTTTCTTCTATTTAAAGATGTATATTTATATAAATATTTTATTATTGTTGTTTATTATTGTTATTATATTATCATTACTCCATCTGTTGTCACACCGCACAGCGCTATACATGAGGCTGAAGTGCAGTGTAATCTTGCTCACATCTCTGGACATATTTGTGTACTTATAATTGCATATGTAGTTAATATAGTGGACATAATGGATTGCTCACATGTACAGATTTCTAGAAGACTTAAAATAGATGTTTCAAATATGCAAATAACTAATGAATTTCTAACCATTTTTCCATATATGTGAACTCTCAGGATTCAGCAAAGCATTCGCAAGGGCACTTTAGGAAGCTGCTGGAAGCACCAAGGTGTACATGGGGACTTCACTATATCAATTGAAGATACTTTCGCTGAAATTTCAGCTGAGCAAATACTAGCAGAAATCTCTTCTCCGTCTAAATGAGTATATTGCCATCAGGAACATAGGAAGACTCTCAAGGCAGGTTCACTAAGCTTTGAACTGGGCTCGTTGCTTCAAGTAGCAGGTTTGGATAGAATTTGTAAATGTTTCATAATGCCCTATATACTTTTGTTCTCCCTCCGACCCCCTTTTCTCCGCATACACACAAAACCAACACATTTTACTTACAATAAGTGAGTAGGTAAAATATAGTTATTTACTATCTTTCCTAGTTAAATGGCTGGGTAGGAGAAAGAATTGAACGCAGTTCATATTACCAAACTCACAATATAGCTTTCTGAACTAAGGAAGAGTTAAATGACAGATGAATATACAAAGAGGCATTGTAATAAGTGTTTGTGTGTAGCTAGATAGATATATAGATATAGATTCAGCTGCCTACATACAAACATATGTAACACAACCAATACATGTGGTTATGTGTGTATTTTCCCAAGGAATGAACCACAACAGATCAATTGATAGTTATTTTTCTCTTTTTTTAAGTCCTCAGATTGCCCAACAGCTTTGACTTCAGCAATGAACATTTTTCCACACCGACTCAGATTTGGCCCCCAGTGATTAATTAACTAATGCTATAGTTGATTAATCTACTGATTAAAGCATACAGCCCTAATCATAAAACAGCAAGAACATTTTTGTTACTGAGGCTCTGCACTCCATTTCAACCATTCAGTGTTGGAGTCAGTTCAGATAATAGAGAAAGGGGGCCTTGATTTAAAAGGCAAGACACCAGCTACAGTGGAAGAGGGAAAGAACTAACCCAATTATCCAGTTGATTTGAAATGCTTAAGTAAAAATGCTGATGACATAGCATTTCATGCTAAGAAGATTTAGCCTGCACCTGAATCGATACTGTTGTCCCTTTTCATTCTGATTATAGCTTTTTTCTCTCCAAATCTTCCCTACATTGTTCTTGAAAGATCTGTTACCCTTACTAAAACTGCATGATTCTTTTTTTAACAAAAGAAAGTTGTATATGATCTAAAGAGAAAACAGTGTGTGTGTGTGTGTGTGTGTGTGTGTGTGTGTATGTATATATGTATTTGTCTGTGTGTGTGTGTGTGTATGTATATGTATGTACACACACACACACACACACACACAGAGAGAGAGAGAGAGAGAGAGTTAGTTAGTTAGTTAGTTAGTTAGTTAGTTAGTTAGTTAGTTAGTTAGTTTTGTCACTGGGCCGGGGATGTGGGTGCATGGCAGAGCCCATGTGGTGATTGTATTCATTTGTCATAGTTGGTTTTGTTTTTACCTTGGCTATGGATTATATGTGTTCTGGTTTTATGTTTTTAACCTATTTATGTGTAGTTTTACTTGCTGTTAGCCAACCAGAGTCATGAATTTGAAATGGACAGCGATACAAATTAAGATGAGAAATAAATGAAGTAAGCAGTTGTAATAAGCATATATCCAGTGCTCTGATGTGGGGACAGACCTGATTGCTTTATTTGTTTATTTTATTTCATTTACATGGATGCCTGAATCATAAACTCTGATTCTGAGTGGCTTACATAGGAATAAATCCAAAAGCAGACCTACAAAGTAGAACAAAGAGGGGAAAAATAATATAAATTAAAACCAACCACAAACATTCAGTATTCCAATCATTACAAACAGTCTCAACCAGGACCCAGAGAAAAAGCCTAGTCTTAAAGGCCTTTCAGAAGGCCAACAGGATCAGAGTCTTCTGACTCTCCAGAGTGGATGACCATAAGGAAAAGTAAATTTTTTCAAAGTCATTATTATAGTACCCTGTTTTCCTGAAAATAAGACCTCCCTAAATAATAAGCCCAATCAGGCTTTTGAGCACATGTGCTAAAATAAGCCCTCCCCTGAAAATAAGCCCTCCCTGAAAATATTGCAACACAACAGCAGCCATGAGGTGACCACGCTCACTGCCTCCTGCACCTCAAAAATAATGACCTCCCCGAAAATAAGGTTCTCATTTTGGGGGGTCAAAAGAAAATAAGACCCTGTCTTATTTTCGGAGAAACATGGTGTAGCCAGAAATCATGGAGGGTTTTTTTTAATTATTATTATTTTACATTTTCAAACCACCAGCCTCCCTCACAGAAGGAGTTAGGGTTTTCAATTTTGAGAAAGAGCTAAATATTCCAATGGTCGAATGGTGTAAACTTGGAGGTTTCCTTTTTAAAGAAATTCTAACTTTTCTTTTAAAAAAGTAGAACAATGGTCTCCATTCACCAATCATATGAAAAAAATTTGAACTGTCAAATGAACTTATAACGTCATGTCAAATTGTTGTAGCGGACCCAACTGCATAATTAATTATATATGCTAGTGAAGAAATATCGCTTCAATTAGTCTTCTCCAACCTGGTATCCCTCCAGCTACACTGGGCCTGTGGTTCCCAAACCTCTCAATCAGGGGTGAAATTCAGCAGGTTCTGACATGTTCTGGAGAACCGGTAGCGGAAATTTTGAGTAGTTCAGAGAACCAGCAAATACCGCTTCTGGCTGGCCCCAGAGTGAGAGGGAATGGAGATTTTGCAATATCCTTCTCCCAAGAGTGGGGTGGGAATGGAGATTCTGCACTATCCTTCCCCTGCCACGCCCACCAAGCGACGCTCACAGAACCGGTAGTAAAAAATTGGAATTTCACCACTGCTCTCAATCAGTATAGTCTTTACTGGACACATTGGTTGGGACTTCTGAGAGTTGCACCCCTAACATATCTGAAAGGTGTCAGATTGATGAAGTCTAGTTTAGGTCATCATCAAAGAAAACCCCCAAACCCCTTACCAAGTACTTCTGAAGGTAGAATACAGGAACAGCCTATTTGCTCAAGGCTGGGGAACAGAAGAACAAGATCAAAGTCAAGTTTTATAGATAAATTTAACTATGTATTTCTGGCAAACCAATAAACTCTATAGTACCTGCCCACTCAACAGGGATACTATTTTTGCCATGATCTTTCCCATAAATTCTTCCCGAGTGACTCAGAGTGTCATTTTACTTGCAGTTCTTGGACAAACATCAGCCATACATGAGAGTATCGAAGTGTTACAAAGGCTAATCAAAAGCAAATGTAAATGTTAAAACAACTTGTATCATTTAAGAGCCATTTTCTCCGTAAGAAAAAAAAGATGAAAGATACTGAGCATTTCGCCACTTGAATAGAAGGACTTTAGGTTCCCTCTAAATTAGTGATGCAGAATAAATCTTTTATTTTAAATATATCTGCTATTTTTGTGATAGAAAATAAGGAGGCAATATTGCTATGCACAAGATTAGCTTTACTAGGAACTAGAATAGATGCAGACACAAGAAATAGGGGGGATATTATTATGCATATTTTTATATAATATAGTTGCCTTTTAGTGTTTAGCATTGTTCTTGTTTCATACAAGACTATATGATGTAGGACTACTTTCTATCTCAAGCAAGTTTGATCAGTTGAGAGTTTTCTCAAACAGTTTAAACTCCTGCAGAAAGGATGACCAGAGACATCAGTGGACTATATGTGCATATGAACCCTCTCTATGTGTACAAGGAGAAGATCAAAAGTCCTGGAATTGACTGACAAGGACAGAATATTCCTCCTCCATGCCTACAGAATGCTGGCTATTGGAGGGAAAGAGAGAATATTGGAAGAGGATATGGTGGCTGGATCTCAAACTCCATCCGGCACCATTTTATGGCCAGATTCTTTTTACCTAATTTGTTTCAGATCGGGAAAAGTTTTCTTGAAAAATAATAATCTTTCCTAATGGTTTAGATTTCCACTTAGTACTGATTTGGAAGTTAACAAGTGTTTATAGAAGATCAGAAAAGATAATGGAGATTGTCACAAAACCAAGGTATTAAGGCCAAATCAGTTAAGGACTCTTTACTCTCCCAGCAGCTGTCCGCAGTCCATTCCATAGTGTTTGGAAGGGATCCTTATAGTCCTGGGATATATTTTAGGGAACCTAGCAAGGTGTAGGAAACAGGAAGTTTTCTTTCAATGAAATTCCTTAAGTTCAATTATCATAGAATCAAAAGTTTTGTCATTTTATAGTTATATTGTTTACAGCTGTTATTAAAACTGTTCACTTGTAGTCAGTGGTGGGATTCAAATAATTTAACAACCGGTTCTCTGCCCTAATGATTTTTTCCAACAACCAGTTCACCAAACTGCTCAGAAAGTTAACAACGGGTTCTTCTGAAGTGCTGCAAACTGGCTGAATCCCACCACTGCTCATAGTTCTTGAAATGGCATGTTTTTCCTTCTTCTCCTATTTCATATTTATTGTACCTTCCAGATCTATCAATACTAGTCTCTTCAATTTACACAGGGTATTATTCAAATTTAAAATTGATTCAACTAGTCAGTGATCTCAACACACATATTTAGAAGAATAAATCAAGGCGGCTTGCTTCTCTGTAAATATTTTTGCTTAACTTGACAAGTTCAAATATTAATCAGTATTGTTGTGTTTATTCCCATTTTATGCATATAAGTCATGTTCGTATTTTTTAAATTTCTTTTAGATTGCAGATTGAATTAAATTCCATTAACATCTTCCACCCCAACAATCATTCTTCTTCTTGGACCTACCAAACACACCACAACATACCTCCCTTCTCTATCCCTGCAGCACAACCATGGAAAAAATGCTTTTGATTTAAGCAATTATAGATTGGCTATACAATACATGTACCCAGATGTTCTTCTTGCTTTGAATCTGAAACTTTGTAGATCCTTATTCCCTATATACTCAACTCCTTCTCTAGAGAAAATGCTGCAAGGCTGTTGTGTAATATTTCCACTGAAGCTGAGGGTTGGGGAAGTGCTCTCTTGGGATTTCCTCTTTCTTGCTGAAGCCAACATGCCATAGCATCTTATCAACCTCTCCCTTTCTTTAGACAAATCACAGGGACAATTTTGTTGCTCTTTCCACATGTTCAATAGTGTTTTTCCTTTCTTTGCCATGAAAGTGAAGATATCTGCATAGGTCACTGGTTGGTGATCCTGGAGGCCTTTCTATCTGTTCATCTTTTCTTCTCCAAATCTGGGGACCAATGGTAACACAATAGAGAGGCATATCGCGATCGGCAAGGCTTCCAACAGCATGGAAGAGCGCCAATTGTCACTGAACCGTTTTTGCCCCTCTTCCCGTTGTTTAATGCTTTTTCAGAATCTGCCAACTTGAAAGATCCCAAGCCGGCTGATACATGTGCCCTCTGAACATTTTGGGGGACCTTTATTGACTAATAAGAAACAGCACTTAAAGCATTTAGATTGCTATTGGTGTGTATATTGTTGTTGCCAATCCTTATTACTTTCCAAGTAAATGAAGTGACTACTGTAGTAGGTGAAAACATGTTCAACAAATCTGGTGGGTCCAACAGAACGTGCTTTGTAGCTTATTTGCTTGTTTATTTACATATTAGATTTATGTAACTGTCCATCTCCCAAAAACAGCTCTAGGCTTTGAGAAGCAACACTTGCACTGTTTTCTTCCATTAGTTCAGTACAGTTATGTGTTTTAATGATTTTTTTACTGTTGTTAGTCACCCAGAGTCAGGAATTTGTGGTAGGCAGATGTATAAATGGAATGAATGAAAATGAATGAATACCTAAACATTGTGTAAAACATAAACAACAGTAGAGGTACTAAGCCAATCTAAACAAATGGTAACCACATAATGGGCTCTAGCTAGAACTCTGACCCCAATTTATGCTGACATTGGTTGACACAAATATTTAGTAAACCTTCCATTTTTGAAAAGCCACTCCTCTAGTTCTCTAAAGAAGAGCAACAGAGGCAAATAAGGTGTTCTGAGATTGGTTTCAATGAACTGCTACCTACTTTTCATTATCAGATGAGAAAATATATATGACCTTGTAAGGAAAACTATCTTATCTTCTTGGATAGAGAATGCAAGTATTCTCAATGCCTAGGTAGAGTGCCTCATAGTTGTTGGTCATGTTAATCGTGTTCTTCCTGGGCTAGAGTGGTTGGGGCTGCTTTTGAGTGTGTGTTTGTGTGTTTGTGTTCACTGGATTTGCCATCTTGTCCTTTATCTTTTTCTTATCCTATTTGTTTTTGTTGGCCTTGTCTCTTTGACTTGTATTGCATTCCCCCCCCCCTTTGTCGTATTTTGAGCCTACCAACAACCACTCTGACGCTAACAGCATCTAAATCAATTAATAAAATTAAATTAATTGCGAATTGCTCAGAAATAAAATTCAACAACATTTGGAGAGCCACCTATTGCCAGTTTAACTTATGTAACATTCTGTGTGATCAATATGGCTCAGTAATACTTTGGCTTATTTTGTAGAAAATCTATTGTTGGGAAAAAGTTGCTTAGCAATGAGAAACTGAAATGAAGTAAAAATGAAAGGATGGCCATATGTTCTACTTATACACCAATTATAAAGGTTGTGAGAAAGCAGATCTTTATTTCACAGGTAAACAGACTGATGCCCTCCAAATATGCCAGAAAACAGCTGTCTTCAGACCCAGATAGTATCCCAAATATTTTAAAATGTCATGAAGCTGGAGAACAGAATCCTAGAAGTGTCCCGTTCACATTGAGCACCTGGACTGCAGACCTAACTTAAATCATCTTGATACAAACTTCCTCATTATAGATATTGTCTTGATATTTAAATTACAGTCTTTTTATTTAAATACTTGTTTTTTCTTCCGTTCAATTGTCTTCAATTCTTGGAGATTACCTGGACAAGTCTCTACAGTTTTCTTGAACAGATTTTTAGAAGAGATTTGCTATTGCCTCTTTCCTAGGGCTGCAAGATCACCCAGCTGGCATTGTGCCTAAGGGCTGAAATTCAGTAGGTTCCAGAGAATCAATAGTGGAAAATTTGAGTATTTCGGAGAACTGGCAAATACCACCTCTGGCTGGCCCCAGAGTGAGGTGGGAATAGAGTGGGGAGAGAATGGGGATTTTGCAGTATCCTTTCCCCTGCCACGCCCGCCAAGCCATGCCCACAGAACTGGTAGTTAAAAAAATAAATTTCACCATTGCTAAAATGGTACTACTAGAATCACCATCTCCCAGTTTCTAGCCTGGTGCTCTAACAACGGATGCCAAACTCAGTTGCTTCACATAATGTCATGTGATATTATCACAATGTTTTTTGCCTTTGTGGAGCCAGGGGGGGCGTAGCCTGCACGTGATGCATCCGGCTCGCGGGCCACCAGTTTGACACCCCTGCAAGTCTAACCACTGCACCAAAGTGATTCTCTTAAATATTATAATTCCTTCTAAATAACATGCATATCAATATTGTGCTAATCTTCCTTAATCTCCTCCTTTTTAAAGTGATTCTAATATGTACAAGAATTCTTTCATTTCTTATTTAAGGTAGTGTTATTCACTGAATTTCTATCTTACGATTACCAGCAGCTATTTATTTATTTATTTATTTATTTATTTATTTATTTATTTATTTGTTTGTTTGTTTGTTTGTTTCAGTTATTAATATCTTGACTTTCAGGACCTAAAAGTAGCTTCGAAAATATAAGCTGTTGTAAATAAAAATAAAAATACAAATAAATACAAATACAACATGTAATAAATACAAATACAATACATAATATTTGGAAATAAGGAAGAATTATCTAAGAACCTTCATACTGGGCAATTAATAATAATGATCCTATGGAAGGGGGGAAAGCATCATCTTGCTAACCAGACCACTGTGGGGTTGATCCCTACCTTTCTTATTTATTGTATGTAACCTATGCATGCTTACAAACTTACAAACAAACTTCCATCCATCTCAAGCAGATTTATCGTCAAGCAAGAGTATGGAGAAAGAAAACAAAATGCAAAGAAACCAAACATGTCCTTTCGACTTATAGCTAGGAATCGCTGTTGTAGTCGAGAAGAAATACAGTATATTTTTTAAAAAAGTTGATCACTATAAGGCAACCCCAAAAGTTTGAATTTATATTGATACAATATGTATTGTATATGCAAACACAAAGAAAAAGATTACAAGCAGTTGTTCTCCCACAAGGTGTTTAGAAATTCCAGACTTTGCATTGGGAGCTAAGCAGGGGTGTGTTTCTGCCAGCATTACTATCGGTTTGCTGCCCGCGCGCATGCACACTTGCACTTAAAAAAGACTGTGCATTTGCACACCATTAAAAAGGGGGGGGAAATTACATTTTTTCAAAGAAGATTGTTGTGCAGAACAGAAAATAAAGATGGCGGCACCCAGGATAGAACCGGTATGGTCATGTGTCCGGCCGAATTACTACCTATTAGGCTGAACCGGTCCGAATCGATAGGAACCCATCTCTGGAGCTAAGTTGATAATGTTGTATGGAGGGGGAAATTGACCGTTTGGGTAGTTTGTGAAAGAAAGAAAAGGCTTTGGGGTGGTTTGGAAAGAGCTGCTGTAATTTTGACACTAATCAATTTTTCAAGATGTTCTCTTTAAAGCTGCCAACAGGGAAATAATTCAAAATATTGATTGCTTGGTATGAGGTTAACAAGCTAAACAGTCGTACAATAGCTAGAGATTATTTGATGCTCAATAGCTTTCATTTCATCCCCTACTTCATTAATTTGCTTTTGTTCATTCACATTAACAGTCTGATCCACCAGCAAGCAGAAGCATCATTAGGAATGAAGGAGGGATCGCAGGCATCCTTTAGGTACAACTCCTGTCACTGTTAATGTGTGAATGGAGGGGTGGGAGGGCTCATACCCATAGCCATGCCTTCTTTCCACTCTATTCTCTTCGTCAGAATGGGCTTTTAAGCAGGCCACCCTGCTTAACAGTAATAACAGCCCATTGATAATCTAACAATTACATAAACATTTTTAAAACTGTTGGAAGTTAAAACCCACCCCTCTCCTAGAGAAATGAAATATTTTAGGAAATGTTAAA